>NC_060273.1:595622-831461 GCF_021613505.1 Equus quagga
TGGGGGCATGCGGGGGATGAGCAGGTGCATGGGGGCACACGGCGTGTGCAGGGGCACAGGGGCAGTCTCAGGGGCATGGTACCTCATCCTTCTCTCTCCTCTGGACTCCCCCCGACATGCTTGCACACTGACTAGATCTCTGTGTAATTCAAGGCTGGAAGGAGAGGGGACAAGTAGGTGGGAGAACAGACCAGCAGCTGTAGACTCTTGCTGCTTTGTCAAGTGAGGGCCCTGGACACAAGACCAGTCCTGTCTGTGATGCAGGACGGGCCACAACAGCCCAGGCTTTTGGAATTGCTGAGGAGACCCTTGAGGCCAGCCCTGCCCAGCCCCCGTGCAGGGTCGTCTGCCGGGAGCAGCACACACTCATTCAGGGAGGGGGCACTAGGGCTGTGTGGGGCACGGGCTCCAGGGGCTCTGCACTCAGCAGGAGTGGGGACTGCGTATCACCCCTCACTCTGGCTTGGGCTCCTGGGGAGCCCCCAGGGGCGTCCTTGTTGCTGCGAGAGCAGGGCTTGAGGCCTGGCACTCCTCCCCTCTTGCCGGTCTCTCTGCCCCTCAGGATCAGGGGAGGCCAAGAGGGAGAGAAGTCTGTGACAGGTGGTGATGGGGACACCTGGCCCAAGCCTTTCTCCAAGGCCTTCCTGAGCGGGAGCCTCTCAGAGGGTGAGGGGCAGGGGGCTACTGAATGTGGCCAGTGTCCACTTCTGCCGAGGGTGGGTGGGGGACCCCCCAGGCTGGCCTTGGCAGCTCCTATCCTGGAGGCTCCCAGAGAGGTGTGGGCGACATGCCTCAAGCCGCTAGCTTGGTGGTGCCACCTGCCGGCGGCTCTGTCCCCCAACATGTGCCCAGTGCTGGGGTCCACAGAAGTGGTGCCTGACCTAGCAGTTCACCGGGAGCAGCTGGTCCTGAGTAATCACAGGGACTGACAGATCGCAGGGTGTGGACCACAGCCTTGGGGCATCTGGCAGCTCCCCACATCAGCACAGAGAGGAGTTAGGCACTGGGAACTGCCCGGAGAGCCCGTGCCCCCTGGATGAGGCACCAGGAGAGCTGGAGTGCACAGGAGCACGTCCACGGGTCCTCTTTTGAGTGGAGGGACTGCACCCATGATGTTGCACACACGAGGAAGACGGGAAGGCTGTGTTCCAAATGGTGGTGTTCATTGTCTCTGGACAGTAGGATGACTGATGAGTTCTCTCATCTTCCTTTTGCTGTTGAACATTTCCTAATTTTTCTACAATAAACGCATGCTGCTTTTGTAATGAAGAAAAGGAAGAGATATGTGGGTAGTTACCTGGGCTATGAGAATAAAGGCAATTAGGACACTTTGAGAAAGGCCCTGAGAGGTGACACCTGACAGGTCCAACTGTTTGCTCGCTCTGAGGGTGACAGGACAGGCCGCAGATGGGCCTTGCTGTCCAGCTGACAGGCCAGGCATCAGCCAGGTGAGACGCTTACAGGAAGCTAACATGGCGTCACCATGTCCGCGTTCTGTCCAAGACACCCAGCCCAGTCAGTTGTGTGTGTGTTGTTGCTTTTGCTTCATTGATCCTGGAGGTTCTTGTCATTTGTGGTCTGGAGGAGCCAGTTGCAGATCCCCGGCCTGAGTGCAGGCAGCCGGGCTCCGAGCCAAGAAACTGCCCCGGCTGCTCTGGTCTGAGTGGCTTTGCTTTGCCCCGTGTTGTTTGCCTCCTGCTGGGGGGACAGTGAAGAGGTGAGGGTAGTTCTAGAGTCAGTGCGGACCCAATTTTGCAGCAAGGCAGCTCCGTGCAGCCCTTACAGTGAACAGACTGGCACTGCTGTTCCTCCCTGGGGCTGGTGGCGGGCGGCTCTCCTCTGCCATGACCCTGACCTGTCAGATTGGGCAGCCCTGGAGAGGCGGTGCTGGGCAGCAGCTGGCGCAGGCCGGGAGGAACAACCACAGGCTCCCTGACTGACTCGGGTGCACGTGAAGCTTGTGCTCAAGAGGTGGGCTTCTGCTCGCATGTTGGAGCGTTTCAGCGCTCCACAGGGAGGCTCAGCAGGGAGCCAGGTCCCCCCCAGCCTTTGGGCCTGTGGTGACCGAAGTCCATGGAAGCCTCTTCTGTGAGGTGTGTTGTATGTTTATATTTCTATTTTTAAAAAATTGTGCTGCACGTGAGGTTTGGGATCAGTGTTTCTTACCGCACAATCTCCTGTGTATCGCCCGCCCTCAGCACGGACGCCTGCAGCGGGCTTCCGTTCATTTCATCGTTGGCGTGCTGTCTGTCCGCGATGTGCTCAGCAGTCCTGGGGAACACACGTTTAGTTTGTGTCTAGTTTTTTGTTTTATGGACAGTGCTGTGATGAACATCCACGAAGACTGGTCTTTGGACACATCCTCCGTTAGGGCATAGAAGGAGCATTTCCAAGTTGGAGGGCCGTGGGCCCCGCCCCCACCCCAACACCATGCCACAGGGCTTTGTTCCCTGTGCCCAGGCAACAGGATGAACTCCTAGCCGTGCGGCTGTTTCTTTTCAGTGTAACTCTGTCGCCCTCCAAACCGGTTTCTGCTCGTTGAGTTCAAGTGGGTCTATCTCCGTTGGCTGCCTCAGGGCAGCTCTCTCCAGGCATGGCTGTTCCTCCTCAGTGAGTGGCCCTCCTGGGGTGGAGACGGCTCTGCCCCACTCTGCAGGAGTCACCGGGCAGGGGTTAAAGTAATTGCGACCTCCATCTTAGCAGGACCCAGGGGCTACCCTAAGGCTTCCAGAATTTGGGCTGAAAAAAGACTTGGTGGGACGGGGAGGATGTGAGTCCTGCTCAGGGATGGGTTCCGGCTCCTAAGCCTGCTTCAGCGTGGAGGGTAGAGCCCGAGACAAGCAGTGGGCCTGGGGGCTGTGCTGCGTCAGTGGAGGTGCCTTCCTGAGGCTCACGGCAGGTCACTGCTGAGATACACAGGGCAGGAACAGCCCGAGAGCTGGGCAGCCAAGACAGCCCAGAGCTGAGCTCCAAGTAATTGGTCTCTAAGGGATGTGACGGGAAAGTCCCTGTAGCAAATCCTCTGCCCAGCTGGTGAGGCCTCCACACCAGCTGCTGGAGTGACTGATAGCCTACTCTGCAAGTTTGGGTTGGAAAACCCAGAAACACCTCTGCTCAACTCCCCCAGGTGCCCCCCGGGGAGAGTGCACTGTTGGACAAGGTGTTGGAGATGCCACCCCACAGCTGCCCACCAGGATTGTCCTCAGGACCCATCCTGCACCCTAGCCCCACATGCACCTGTCGTAGTGACCTTTAAATGGCCCCAGGGTAATGCCTGTGATGTGCCTGGAGGAAAGAAGTGGAGAAATGCCAGTCTGTCCCAGCCGCGTCTCCAAGGGAGGGAGGGAGCAGCACTGAACCCACCAGACCCCCAACCGTCAGGTGACATTGCTGCCACCCACATGGAGGGCATCCAGGGGCACACAGGGCTGGCCACAGGGAGGAGACGGGCGGAGCTGGCTGAGTCCTGCGCATGGTGCCCCTGCCAGAGGGATAGGGAGCCTCAGAGCACATTTTCATGGTGCTGTGTGTGAAGGAACCTGTACAGTCTGCCTGAAAGCTGGCTGGCTGGTGCTGTGTCCCTGGCCCTCCCTGTGCTGGGAAGGAGCACTCTGAGGCTGGGACTCCCTGCAGGGAACAAGACCCCTTCCGTCTAGGTGGCCCCTCAGCCTCGCAGAGCGTGTGTCTCCCTTGCAGGGGATCCTCCTGGTGTACGACATCACCAACCGCTGGTCCTTCGACGGCATCGACCGGTGGATCAAGGAGATTGACGAGGTAGGTGTGCGCCTGCAGCCACCCCCTTCCAAGATCACCCACTTCCCAGGGCGCATGTGCTCCCATCCCCCTCAGGCAGCTGCTATGGCCCCTACTTGCCACCCCTCCTGTTGCCCCAGCTCCTGTGCATCCTCTTGCGCACTGACTGCCATGGCATTCGAGGGCTGGGCCCCCTGCCCCGAGGGGCCATGGTTCGCGGGGCTGAGCTCCCTGCTCTGCCTTCTGGCCTGGCCCCACCCCATCACAGAATTAATGCTGAGGACTCTGCCTGCTTTGGGAGAGGGGGTACAGCACCGAGAGGGGGGTGGTGCCTGGCATTGGTGCCTCTGCTGAGTCCTGTGCCCCTCAAGCATGCGCCAGGGGTCCCCCGGATCCTGGTTGGGAACCGGCTGCACCTGGCCTTCAAGAGGCAAGTCCCGACAGAGCAGGCACGCGCCTACGCAGAGAAGAACTGCATGACCTTCTTCGAAGTCAGCCCACTGTGCAACTTCAACGTCATTGAGTCCTTCACTGAGCTGTCCCGCATCGTGCTCATGCGGCACGGCATGGAGAAGATCTGGAGGCCTAACCGAGGTGAGGCAGGCCCCTGAGGCCGGGAAGTGCCGAGAGGGTAGAGATGGGAGTGACAGCAGCCTCTGAAGAGCCTCCCAGGTTCCCCCCAGAGCCATGGTTCCTCCCAGGGTCCAGTCTCCTCGAGTTGTCAGGCCAACAAGGTCCATGCTGCTTCCATGATTCACTCTGGCTGAACTAGCTCGCGCCCTGTCTCTGCTTTGTTTGGGGGCCCTGGTGTTACAGGAGGGGACTGTGCGTTACCCGCCAGTGATGCCCTTGTGCTGCGGGAAAGCACTGTGGACTCTGACGTGTCCCAGGGCGAGCAGGGGAGCAGCTCCCAGGCCTCCCCTCTGGAGCTGAGCCGTGGAGAACCTGGCTGTGCACTCCCCTGTCCGTTGGGGCCACATCCTGCCAGAGCTGCCAGAGGCCAGGGTGGCTGGAAGCTTCAGTTTCCTGTCCAGGCACTGGGGCAGAGCTGGCTGAGCCCTTGGGCCCTGAGAAGTGGGGCCCCCAGGGCACTTCTGTGGGCAGCTGGAGGGAGAAGGTGGGAGCAGGGCGCCGCCCAGTGGCCGCTTCTGGCAGTGCCCGACATCCAGATCCAGGGAGTCCTGGGAGCTTGGTAGACCTCACTCCCCCACACCGGGCGAGCGTCACTAAGCGCCTAGGCTCCAGGATCTCCTCAGGCCTGCTGCCCCTGCCCTTCCACGATCTAACCCCCCTACCCCCCCCGCCGCCTTCCCCCCATTCCCGTGGTCTGAGCCCTGTCATCTGACCCCTCGCCCGCAGTGTTCAGCCTGCAGGACCTCTGCTGCCGGGCCATTGTCTCCTGCACCCCTGTGCACCTCATCGACAAGCTCCCGCTGCCCGTCACCATCAAGAGCCACCTCAAGTCCTTCTCCATGGCCAATGGCATGAATGCCGTCATGATGCACGGGCGCTCCTACTCACTGGCCAGCGGGGCAGGGGCCAGCGGCAGCAAAGGCAACAGCCTCAAGAGGTCCAAGTCCATCCGGCCCCCGCAGAGCCCGCCCCAGAACTGCTCTCGGAGCAACTGCAAGATCTCCTAGCGGGCAGGCCGGGCGCCCCCTCAGATGCGCTCTGGGGGCTTGCACTTGGAGAACGCTCCTGCCAGGCACCGGGCACAGCACTGTGTGCAGGGAAGACTTTGGCCACACAGCCCCTCCTGGAAGCAGGGGTTGCACCCAGCAGGCTGGTGGTCTCTGCATACGAGCTGCCTGGGACAGTGGGGGGCTGCACTGCAGGTGTCGCGTGCAAAGTGGACGAACCTGGGACCCCGCTGTGCGGCTAGAAGCGCCCAGGAGGCAGCTCTGCCTGCCCCAGCCTCGAGGGGGCTATCCCTGGGGCCCCGGGACGCCTGGTTCACCTTTCTTATTTATATAGAAGACATTCACCCTTTTTGTACATTTTTAAAGGGCCAGAAGGGAAGCCTCGATGCAGCCACATAGTGAGCCCATGTCAGCTGTGGGCCTGAGCTTTGGGACATTTGGAGAGGGAGGGGATTTGAGGTAAAGATGGGAAGGAATCTGCCGTCAAGGCTTGACTCTGGATTCACATACACTTCACGTGGGCTTGTGGGCTGTGCAGGGGCCAATGGGGACACATCTCAGAGCCCCGGCTACCCAGCCTTTCTGAGCACAGTGGTCAGTATGCCCACCATGCAGGCCGGGTGGCCATGAGGGTGTGGGCTTTGGCAGCCTGCATGGTGTGGCTGCAGCTTCTGGCTCCCGTTGGCCTTCCTAGACGATGTCCCTGCATGTCTCAGAGTCACGGGCTGAGAGCTGGGGGCAACTCACAGGTTCCCAAGTGGAGCGTTGACATTTCTCAGAGAGGGGGAGGCGGGTGCGCCCCGTACATCCGTCCTGGCTCCCTCCCTCCCCACTTGGGGCAAACAACCCTCCCTCCATGATCCTGTCCCTTCGGTTACGTTTACATCGGTTGCCACGTGAAACGGGCCCAGCGTCTCCCATGTGCCGATGCAGAGCTGTTTGTAGACGATAAGTGGTCACGGGGCCACCAGGCCCTCTGCAGATCTGGACTGAGTCCGCCGCCCACTTGCCTCTGGGAGCACATGGACCCCACTCTGCCAGCTTCTGTTCTTTAACCTGGGTGTGACCCCATAGCTGCTCCTTGCCTGGCGTTGCCGCACCTCCATGAGGTTACATGTCACCAAAACCATTCTAACTGGTTTCTCAGTGATGCCTCTTGGAGCAGCTGGAGAAGTGGATGCCCCTCCTCGAGGACCCGCCAGCCAGCCCTGAGCCGGGGCCTGGCCTCCTGCCCACTTGGCTGGTGACACAGCCACCAGTCACACTGGTGCTCAACTCTACCTCCTGCCCCTGGGGCCCCTCCCTGGGCCTGGGACCCCCCTCGCTCTGGGACTCTTCTGCAGTGGGCGTCCCCCGGGGGCTGTCCCATGCCTGCTGTTCTGGGAGGTGAGGTGGGGAGGGGGCTGTGGCCCGCCTGTGGGAGCAGGGGCACCAGGGACCCTGGCTGAGGCCTGGCCACTAGCAGGTCAGGTGGAGGAGGCCCCGCCCATCCCATCCTGCCAACGAGGCCCCTTTCTTTGGACTTTGAACGGAATCACATGGAGTTTGTTTTGAGGACAAGGATGGTGCCCTCTACACCATATCAACACTACCCTTCGCTGCTGTCTGACACTCGCACTATTCCTGGGCTCATTTTGGACGGTTTTCATTTCTTTGTACAGTAAATGTAACTCAGCTCTGACCTACAGACTGCGTTTTATGTGAATTAAAGTCACTGATTTTAACTGGCCGAGTGTGGGTGGGTCGGTGCTTGGCCACAGTAGGTCCTGTGCTGCTTTGTTGGCCTGTCCATCCCCCACAGCTGGCCTCGCTGACCGCTGCTGACGTCCTGGCCGAGGGCCGAGCAAAGCTGCAGTGGCCCCTCCAGTTACAGGCTGAGCTGCGTTTCTCGGTGGGCCAGGTGGGCAGCCCTCCTCAGCCTGTCCCTCCCTGTGATGTGGCACAACAGAAGGCTGGCCGCACACCTGCTCCCCACTGCCCCCGAGGGCTGGAACCTGGCACACCTGCCAGGCATGCTGACTTGCTGACGCCTGAGTTCCCTCTGCTGTCTGAGGGTGTGAGCATGGAGCTGGGGATGCCTTGGATGACCAGCGTGGATTATCCCCCACAAGTCACCACAGCCTCCAGGACTAAGGCTCTGGAGTCACGCCCTAAGCCAGAAAGCCACCTGCTGACGGGGGGGTGTGGGGCTTGGCCCAGGGGTGCTGCAGGTGCCCTGGAGGTCAGCTGGGCAGTGGGAGGGGATCTCTCTGAACGTGGCCCCCACACTCGGGGACCGTGGCCTCTGGCTGCAGCCTTGTCCAAAGTCTGGCCCAGTGGCCGCCCATGCCTGCATCCCCCTCTGAGCAGGGCACCAATGGTATCCTCCTACCTGGGGCATCCCTTGTTCTCATTCTGAGCAGATCAGGCTCTTATTACTCTGTCTCCTGAGTCAGAAGGTCAGACAAAGGTCACGGGACTTTTCCATCCAGTCTCCAAGCAGCTGCTCCTAGGGCCCCAGTCCCCTGGGAAGGGTCTGGAAGGGTGGACTCCAGGGCTTTTGATCTCGCTGCCCACCCCAATGCCGAGGAGGGCTTCAGCTCCCCTGGAGGGGCTGTGTGTGCAGTCCCTGCAGTTCCTTGAGCTGCTCCTAGGGCGCTTGCTCGGTTCTGGGTGTGTTTAGACGCCCTCGGCCTCTCGGGACTGCACCACCCCATCCGGGTCCATGGCCGGTGAAATTCAGACCAAGCCAGTGAAGACACTCAGTTTCTCGGTCACACCAGCCATGCTTCCAGGGCCTGCAGCCTGTGCGAGGCCAGTGCACGCGGACTGCTTTCTCTCTGCCCACCGCTCAGGGATTGGCACCCACCTTGCCCAGTCAAGGAAGGACCTGGACCAGGAGCCAGACACCCGAGATTCAGGACGGGGGGCTCTCTGGAAATGCTAAGTACTGCCCCCCATGGGCCTCCCCCACCCCCATCAGCCACTGATCACCAGAGGAGGGCTCACCCCCAGCAGAAAAGGCCTAGATTTGACCCTAAGACCTGCTGGCAGGTCATGATCCTGAGAAGGGTCATGGAGAAGGTCATGGAACCTTTCCTGGGAAGGGAACAGCACCCCCCCACCACCCCCATTGCTGGGCTGAATGCAGTCTCTGTGCCTCTGCATGGTCTTGCCTGGACATACCGACTTCCAGGTGACCGGTCAGCCTGGACCTGCTTTGGGGGAGACCTCGGCCTGGGGTCAGCTGGGGTGGGGTGGGGCAGCCAGAGGGATGGGCCAGCCCTGCCCCCTCCTTCCTGGTCCTGAACCCAGGTTGGGAGGGTCTTCCTGGGAGGGTCTGGTGGCTTTGATCCCTGGGCCCTTCCATCTCTGAGCCCAGGGCCTAGAGGGAGGAGGGGCTCCGGTTACAATGTCCCTTCCCCTCCACTCTCCGCCCCTCGGTGACCCTCGTGGCCAGTGTCTCCGTGCTCCTGGGCCTTGGCCCCTCCCCTCTCCCCGCCCTGCGCTGACCACAGAGGGGCCAGGCGGGGGAGGGGCCGGCGCCACATGCACAGCCTCAGAGCGCGGAGACCCGGAACCCACCCAGCCCCTTGCACCAGGGTGTTGAGACAGAGCATCTGCTTTGGGGTCCAACCTTGGGGACCAGGGAGGGAAGGCCAGGGGATCGGTTGGGGGCCTGCGGGCAGGGGTGCAACCCCAGGCTTGCGACGGTGGATGCCGCAGGCTCGGCAGGGCCTTAGGAGGGACTGGTGGCCACACACCCCCAACCCCTGGCTTGGCTGTCCCCATGCCGGCCCTGAGGCCTCTCCTGCTGCTGCTCCTCATGGTTGGGCTGACCTTGGGGGCCAGCCTGCCGCCGGGGCCCAGGAGCCACCCAGGCATGTGCCCCAACCAGCTCAGCCCCAATCTGTGGGTGGACGCCCAGAGCACCTGTGAGCGAGAGTGCGCCGGGGACCAGGTGAGCATGGGCGCCCCCGCTGGCCCAAGGAGGGGACAGACATCACAGGTGGCCCAGGGCATCTTGGGGGCTCGGTCAGCCTGGGGAAGCCAGACCCGACCCATCCCCAGGCCTTGTTTGCAGAGGGGACCCTGGCAGCTGCACTGCAGCCCCCAACCCTGGGAGCCCACTTCCTCCTCTGGCTCCCCATACTCTGCTGCTAGGGTCGTGCCTGTATATGAGGGTCCCAGGGGACACCCCCAGTTTTTGCCGTCATGTGTCTGAGGATTGAGAGGACTCCCTCACTCCCCAAACCTGCCCACCCAACCCTGGGACCAGCTGTTCTCAGGACCAGAGAGGCAGAAAGGCGGGGCCCGCATCTGGATGCCCCCCGCAGCCTGCCTGCACCACCTGCAGCCGCCTTGAACACAGTGCACGGCCTCCCGGCCTCAGTTTCCTCATCTGTACAGTGGGAATAAGAATAAAACCTGCTTTGGGGGGCGTTGGTCTGCGGACTTGGTGAGGTTCATCGAGATGACACACATGATGGGGTCACTAGGCAAACCCGCTCAGCTTTCCGGAGGCAAAGTGAGGTTCGGGGGGAGGCAGTAGGGGGCTCGCCATCTCCCTCTGGTTGTGCTGACACAGGGCGAGCCCGGGCGGGGCAGGGCTGGGGGACGTTAAGGCACCTGCTGAGCTGCCCCCACCCCCTAGGACTGCACTGCTGCTGAGAAGTGCTGCACCAACGTGTGCGGGCTGCAGAGCTGCGTGGCGGCCCGCTTCCCCGATGGCAGCCTAGCCACACCCGCCCCAGCGGCTTCGTGCGAGGGCTTCGTGTGCCCACAGCAGGGCTCTGACTGCGACATCTGGGAAGGGCAGCCTGTGTGCCGCTGCCGTGACCGCTGCGAGAAGGAGCCCAGCTTCACCTGCGCCTCTGACGGCCTCACCTACTACAACCGCTGCTACATGGATGCCGAGGCTTGCCTGCGTGGCCTCCGCCTGCACGTCGTGCCCTGCAAGCACGTCCTCAGCTGGCCACCCAGCAGCCCAGGGCCACCCGAGACCACCGCCCGCCCGACGCCCGGGGACGCCCCTGTGCCGCCCGCCCTCTACAGCAGCCCCTCCCCGCAGGCGGTGTATGTTGGGGGCACGGCCAGCCTCCACTGCGATGTCAGCGGCCGGCCACCGCCCGTGGTGACCTGGGAGAAGCAGAGTGACCAGCGGGAGAACCTGATCATGCGGCCAGACCAAATGTACGGCAATGTGGTGGTCACCAGCATCGGGCAGCTGGTGCTCTACAACGCCCGGCCCGAAGATGCCGGCCTCTACACCTGCACCGCGCGCAATGCCGCCGGCCTGCTGCGGGCTGACTTCCCGCTCTCTGTGATCCAGCGGGAGCTGGCCAGGGACAGGGCCCCCAGTGCCCCTGCCCCGGCGGAGTGCCTGCCCGAGGCGCAGGCCTGTGCCGGCCCCCCCTCCAGCCGTGTCCTCTGGCACTTTGACCCCCAGCGGGGCAGCTGCATGACCTTCCCAGTTGGCAGCTGTGATGGGGGCGCCCGGGGCTTCGAGACCTATGAGGCATGCCAGCAGGCCTGCGCCCGGGGCCCTGGGGACGCCTGCGTGCTGCCAGCCGTGCAGGGCCCCTGCCAGGGCTGGGAGCCACGCTGGGCTTACAGCCCACTGCTGCAGCAGTGCCACCCCTTCGAGTACGGCGGCTGCGAGGGCAACGGCAACAGCTTTGAGAGCCGCGAGAGCTGTGAGGAGGCCTGCCCAGTGCCCCGCACCCCGCCCTGCCCGGCCTGCCGCCTCCGGAGCAAGCTGGCGCTGAGCCTGTGCCGCAGCGACTTCGCCATCGTGGGCCGGCTCACCGAGGTGCTGGAGGAGCCCGAGGCGGGCAGCGGTGGCATCGCCCGTGTGGCCCTGGACGA
The DNA here is from genome assembly GCF_021613505.1 of Equus quagga. NCBI lineage: Eukaryota > Metazoa > Chordata > Mammalia > Perissodactyla > Equidae > Equus > Equus quagga. Next base: position 606,863 of record NC_060273.1, read on the forward strand.
CGTGCTCAAGGACGACAAGATGGGCCTCAAGTTCTTGGGCACCAAGTACCTGGAGGTGACGCTGAGCGGCATGGACTGGGCCTGCCCCTGCCCCAACGTGACGGCCGGTGACGGCCCGCTGGTCATCATGGGGGAGGTGCGAGACGGTGTGGCCGTGCTGGACGCCGGCAGCTACGTCCGCGCTGCCAGCGAGAAGCGTGTCAAGAAGATCTTGGAGCTGCTCGAGAAGAAGGCCTGCGAGCTGCTCAACCGCTTCCAGGACTAGCCCCACCCTGCCCTGGACTCTGCCCCCACTGCCCTCCTGTCCTTGAATACAAGCGTGTCCCTGGACCTTGGGGACTGCTGGTGCTGGGCCTCCTGGGGGCCCTGACCCCCACAGGTGCCCCCACGTGGAGCCTTGACCCTTCCCCCCACCCAGCCTTGTCTCCAGCTGGGATTCCGCCACCACAGTGGGTCTTTGGCTCCAGTCTCAGGTCACCAAGGAGCACCATTTCCCTCCTGGGGAGCTTTCTGGGTCCCTGTAGGAACATAAGCCAGGACCAGCCCGAGGTGGGTGCCACCTCTTGTGGCAAGAGGCCAGGTAGCCGGCTCAGTGCTGCCTCAGCAGTCCCTGGATCCTCCCTCCCTACTCCACTGCCTGAGAGGAGCAGCAGGGTCCAGGACACCCCCAAGCCCTGAGCCCACAGGCCAGACACCTCCTGCCCCCAGTATGGAACCCACAGAGACAGCCTGCCCACCCAGCACCACCCAGAGGAGGCACGGTGGACACCAGCAACGGGCAACAGGAAATGCTTTATTCTCAGCCTTTCAGCAGCCCTGTGGCCACTGGCCAAGAGCCCCAAGGCTAGGCAGGGCCAGTCCCCATGCCCTGGCCCAGGGAGGCAGGGGCTAGAGGTCTGGCACTGTCCCAACGGGCAGACCCCGGGCCGCTGAGAAGCAGAACGTGCACACTTAACTGCTGCACCACCGGGCCAGCCCAGGCACTGTCCCAGAAGAGGCCTCAGTGGGAACACAGGCATGTGGGAGAAGGAGGGGTTACTCTTTCTGGAAAATCAGGCATTTGTTGTTGGCTGGCATGTCCACCTGGGGGAGATGCTCTGACTAGAGAAGCTGCCTCTCGCCCCCAGGGAGACCGCCTGCACCCCTAGTCCTCCCCACCTACCATCCTCTCCAGGAGCAGGCCGCTGGCCCGGCCCAGGTCCTCCAGAAGGGCTGTATCCCGCAGCCCCCACTCAGGGTTCCTGCAGTGGGGAAGGAGGCGGAGTGGTGGCCTAGGGGTTGCCTAGCCCACCTACCCTCCCAGCCAGGCCCCTCACCCACCCAGCTCTGACCTGCATCTGAGGGTCTGATCAAAGTCCACGTTACTCTGGGGAGAGACCTTCCCGTTGATGGCAAAGGGCTGTGGAGACAAGGGGACATGGCTCTGCCCACCAGCCACCAACCCAGGGTCAGCCATTCCCCAGTCAGCCACTGGGCAGACTGGCAGGCTGGCAACAGAGGATGAAGAGGACACCCCCCTCCCTGCCCCCAAGAGGGGGGATGGACAACTAAGGACCAGCTGGTGAGCCTAGTGGGTGCAGGAAGACTGGCAGGTGACCAGGGGGGTGTTGGAGAGGGGAGGGCCTGGGTGTGTTTCAAGGGTGACAAGCAGCCAGGGATAGGGCAACTGAAATACTGAGACTGGAGGGAGGGAGCCCAGAAGAGAGGACAGCTGAGGCTGGCTAGGAGCATCCTGCAGGGGAGGCCAGTCTGTGGCAGAAGCACTCACCCCGTAGGTGATGAGCAGTGCCTTGGGCTTGAGCAGGTGTCCTGCTGCTCTGAAGAGCCCCTGGGGGAGAGGAGCCAGCATGGCAGTGAGGAGCCTTCCCCAGACCCACAGAGAGCCCTGGGCCCTGGGCTGAGTCTCAGCCTGACCTCTGTACCTCAGTGCCCAGTCTGTGATATGGGCAAACCTTGAACTTCGCTCCCTCCCAGTGCAGGGGGAGAGTGCGCATGGCGCAGCTGGGTGGCCCCTGGGTGGCTCGACCTGCCTACCCACCTCAGTGCAGTTCAGGGGGCTGATGTGGATCATGTTGATGCAGAGCAGCAGGTCCAGCGACTGTGGCAGGATCCCACCCCACTGCTCCCAATCCCAGGTCACATCCAGGTACAGCGGGGTCTTCACGTTGGACAGCCCCTGGGCCTGAGTGGTGGCTGAGATGCTGTGGAAGCGCACCTATGGGTGGCAGTGGCCTGTGCACCCATTTCTGACGCCCCCTGCAGCCCTGCGTGGAGGAGGCTTAGAGAGACACGGTTGCGCGGGAGTGGGGGCGGCAGGACCGACCCAGCTCGGCCTGACCTCGCGGCCTGCCCACTTTGACCCCGGGTCCCACTTTCCTGCCGCTCCCCGCACCTGTTCAGGCAGCGCTGGTCCACATCTGACGGCTGCCACTCGGCATGGGGGAAGGAGCGCGCGAAGTGGGCCACATGCTGGCCGGAGCCCGAGGCCACCTCGAGCACGCGGAGGCCACACTGGGCCGGGTCCACGTACTGCTGCAGCACACGCAGGATGGGATCCTTGTTCCGCTCGGCAGCAGCAGCCACCACCATCGGATCCATACCGCCAGCCTGCCAGGAGCTGTGGTCCGGAAGCTGTGGTCCGGAAGCCAAGCTGCCGCCCCAACGGACTACGGTTCCCAGAAGGACCTGCTCCCCGTGTTAAAGGGCCCTGAGCCATCAGGACCAGGTCGAGGCGCGAGCCTGAGTCGCTGGTTTACAAGCACGGCTCTGCTCAGCACCTGGTTGCTGGCCGTCCTAGCGTTTTCATAGTGCTTATCACTCTCTGAAATTGTCTCATCCGTGCTTGTGAAAATTTATAAAAGTAAACTTCATTTAAAGCAGAGTCAGGAGGCTAGAAGGGGGAGCTCCCACGCAGTACCACTCCCATCAATTACAGACCCCAACAGAAGGTGTCAATAGGAAAAAACTGTCAATTACAGGAAAATGAGCATCCTATCCCAAACAGAAATCGAGGACCCCAACAACTCAGCCAGTGAGAAACCATCAACACCCTGAATTCTTGCGTTCCTCTGATGGACTTTCATTCAAAACAACCCTTCCTGCTTTCCTCCTTACCCTGTAAAATAAAGTCCCTCTCCTTTGATTGTTGACTTGCCTATGGTCCACCGTCGTATGCATGTCCTGGATTGCAATTCTTTGTTTTTTCCGGAATAAATTCGTTTTGCTGGTAAAATAACTGGCTGTTTTATTTTTAAAGTCGACACGCTACACCGGGACGGATGGTTCCCCCTCTTTCTGTTTTTCTTTTTGAAATCTCTACTGTCAACAGGGGTTAAGTTTTTTGAGATGGAGAAAAGCCAAAAAACGCCGTGCGCCGCCCGGGAATCGAACCCGGGTCGCAAGAATGGGAATCTTGCATGATACCACTACACCAGCGGCGCTGTTGGGGCACTGTCCGTCTTCGAGCCTTAGGAGGTTGTGACGCAGCCATCCCGAGCGCAGAGACATAACAGCGCATGCGCTGCGCTGCCGCCGCCGCCGCCACCGCCACCACCAGCAGCCAGGGCAGGAGCGCCAGCTTGGCGGGGTCCGCAACAGTGGGGCGTCTCGCGGGGTCGCTTGAGCGCCCAGCACTCGAAGGGAAGGAGCGGGGTTGAGCGACGCGGATTTGAGGACAACGTGGATTAGGGCCTGCGCCATGGAGACCATGGCAACCGCGGGCATCCGCGAGCCGATGGGGGCGGGGCTGAGAGTGGGCGGGGTGGTCCCCACCTGCGGGGACTGGGCCGCCCTCACAGAGGGGCCCTGTGATGCTCAAGGCTTCTCTGTGACACTGAGATAACCAGCGCTAGCCCGGGGGCCATGGATGTTACGAGGGGTCAGTGACCCGTGAAGCAAGTCGGAGACCCATTTGCTGACCAAGGTGCTTCCCCGGCTGTCAGCTTGGGGCCCATGTGTCAGAGGGGCCCTGTTCCGCAGGCAGGACTAAGTTGTCTCCTTTGCCGGGCAGTTTTTCACAACTGAGACCCCTATACCCGATGTCACTCTGCCCGGGGCTCAGAGGATGGCCCTGACAGGACTTCAGCCTAGGATTGCCGTCCATGGGGTGTGCAGGGTGGGACCAGGGCCTGGGGCGTGGGTGTGGTCAGTGGCCAGACTGGGAGGGCAGCCTTGCAGTTTAGGGACCGGAAGTGGTGTAGGGTTGGCTGGTCTGGACAGCGCCCTTGGGAAAGTGCCACTCAGTGGGAAGACCTGCACGCCTCTAGGCAGCCGCCTTGGCATTCCGCCTTGTGACCAGCCTCCTCCTTCAGCAGGCCTTCCCGTCTCACAGCCTGAGCTTTCCTTCCCTGCCTCACCTTTTGCCTCACCTCCTCCTGGTTTGTCAGCTGAGCATTTTCTGTGTCTTAGGGTAGAGAAGCAGTGTCCCTCGATGAACATCCCTGTCCCTGACCCCCACCTGCAATGACCAGTGGCCACCTGAGACCTCACTGCCTAGGTACCCCCCCTGCCCACCCAACAGGCACCAGGCTTCTTGGTGGCTTCACATGGGACTCCTGGGCCGGGGCCATCCTGCAATATTGTCATATAATAAGAAATATATATTTGGTCTTCGTCCTGGTACAGAGCTCCTAAAACCCTGGGGATTTCCTTAGTGGTGGGGTGAGAGGAGCACCTGTCATCATTCAGAACAAGCCCCTTTCAACCTGACCCGGGTTCACACCCACAGGTGACTCTGGGAGGGTGGGGGCTGGTTGTCAGGGGAACCAACCATGTGATTAAGGGGTTGGAATTTTCAGCCCACCCCAACCTCTGACCTCTGGGGAGGGGAGAGGCTGGAGACTGAGCTAATCACCAACCACCAACGACTTAATCAATCATGCCTACGTAAGGGAGCATCTATAAGAAACCCCAAATGAGAGGGTTTGATGAGCTTCCGGGGTGGTGACCACTGGGGGGGGAGGGGCAGGGCGGTTGGCGCTCCAGGTGGTGTGGAAGCTTCTCGTCCCCGCCTACTCCTTTCCTGTGAGTCTCTTCCGTCTGCTGTTGCTGAGCTGTATCCTTTATGATAAACCATAAACATTCTGTAAAGTGTCTCCCTGAGTTCTGTGAGCCATTCTAGCAAATTATGCAAGCGGAGGAGGGGGCCGTGGGAACCCCGATTTATAGCCAGTGGATCAGAGCACAGGTGACAATGTGGACTTGTGACTGGCGTCTACAGTGGGGGCAATCTTGTGGGACTGAGCCCTCAGCCTGTGGAGTCTGTGCTAACTCCATGTAGATAGTGTCAGAATTGAGTTAAATTGTAGGATACCCAAGTGATGTTTGCAGAAAACTGGAGAATTGCTTGGTGAGGAAAACCCACACATTTGGTGTCAGAGTGTTGTGAATACGGAAAAAGAAGTTCTCCTTTACACCCTGCGTCCTGTAAGAGAGGCGCTGCTTTAAGGAACTGCCCAGATGCCCAGCAGTGTCTTCTGTTTGGCAGCACTGGACCTCAGGTTGATATCCGCCTGCCACATCGTCACTTGGGGCTGGATACCGGCCCTCGGCACTCCCCAAACTCAAAGCTGGGGACAGAAGCAGCTGGACACGACCGAGCACAGCCTCTGCTGCAGTGAGATGGTGTGAGTGTGTGTGAATACACGCGCATACACGTGAGCTGTGTGAGCACACGTTTTCTGGAAAGTCTTGGATGTGTGTCAGACTCACGGAGGGTCCAGGACCCCCTGACATTAGACCCTGTGAGTGTCCTGAGCTCAGTGCTGCCTCCCAGGGTTGTATCTGATTCAGAACCTCTTAATCTCTAGTTCGAGTGCTCGATACACAACAAGCTGATCATGGAGACACGTACTTGGAGATGGAGAAAGGTTTATTCGAATTGGCCAAAACGAGAAAGTGGGAGGACAGGTTCTCTCAAATCTGCCGTAACAAAAGAAGAGAGGCGGGGTTTATAGAGCTAAGGGGCTTGGGCGGAGGAGTTTTGGAGAAACAGGGGGAATTGTGTTTCTCTCACTCCAGATAAGTCCTGGGGCAGTCAGACTTACAACACCAGCTGGAGGCTGGTTCTCTGGTGATCATCACTTCCTCGAAGACATTGTCTTCTGCGAAACAAGCTCATAAATCCTGGTGACCTTGAGTCACCACTCAGGTTAAACGAGAAAACAGCAAACTAATAAAGTCACCTTCTTTTCATGTGCGTCTGTGTTGGGAACCAGGTTGAAGGGGAATCATGCTCTTATTGAATGTTTACAGTAACCCTCAGCTACCCGGCTTCAAAGATGCATTATTGTTGGGGCTGGAAATGCCCCCTTCTGAGGCAGAGTCCAGCTCCAGGACGCCCTCTGGAGGGGCTTGTCTCCCACTGGTGGGAGGTTGTGTGGCGCAGGCCACCTTTCCAAATGAGTGTTTATCCACATTGTAGACTCCCCTGTGCCCAGAGAGCCGTGAGGGGACCTGAGATCGCTGCCCTTCTGCCACAAAGCACACCTCCCTCTGGCCTTGGCCTCAGGCCTCAGGCCAAGACCTGGAGGCACTTCCTCCCGGGAGGAAGGCCCATCCTGCACCGCCCCCCAACCCCCACCTGCCACCTGTCTTGGGGCCTGGGCTCCTGGGCAAGGGCCCATCTCCTGCAGTCACGCTCACCCACAATGGGGCTGTGGAGCCTCCCCAAGTGCTGGCCCCGGACCTCCAGAGCCCACAGCAGGGTCCAGCTTCTTTTCCGAGGTCCCGTGCCCTGCGCGCTTCCTCTCTGGTGCCTTCACCCGCCACCCCTTCCTTGGTACACGAGTTTCCCAGAGCTGCTGGAACAAATTATCTCCAAACTGAGTGGCTTAACACAACACTTTATTTTCTCATGGTTCTGGAGACCAGAAGTCCAAAATAAAGGTGTCGGTTCCCTCCGAAGTCCCTCCAGGAGGATCCTTCCTCACCCCTTCAGCCCCTGGGGTCTCCAGGTGTTCCTGGGCTTGTGGCCATGCCACTTGAGTCTTTCTTTTTTTTGAGGAAGATTGGCCCTTAGCTAACAACCGCTGCCAAGCCACCTTTTTTTTTTCTTTTTTGCTGAGGAAGACTGGCTCTGAGCTAACATCCATGCCCATCTTCCTCTACTTTTATACGTGGGATGCCTGCCACAGCATGGCCTGCCAAGTGGTGTGTTGGTCCACACCCAGGATCTGAACTGGCAAACCAGGCCACCAAAGTGGAACTATGAACTTAACCACTGCACCACCAGGCTCGGCCTCACTTGGATCCTTGCCTCCGACTTCACGTGGCCTTCTCTGTGTCTCTCTGCCTGCATCCAAACCTCCCTCTCTTTTCTCTTACAAGGCCCGTCCTCATTGGATTTAGAGCCCACCCTAATCAAGTGATCTCATCTCGAATTCCTTGCCTAATTACATCTGCAAATAAGGTCACGCTCTGAGCTTCCGGGTGGAGGTAGCTTTAGTGCCCCCGGGTTTGGGAATGGGCCAAGCAGTCCCTAGAAAGCGAGTGGTAGGTGCAGGAACGTCCAGCCAGAGCCTCTCCCTGGGGCTGCTGGTCAACCGTCCATTGTCAGAGCCCATCCTCCAGTCCGGGCTGGTGAGCGCATGGATTTCAGATCTGGAAAGTAACTGAGGAAGACTGGAAACTTAAACTTCTTTCTCCTTTTACATAAAATTGCACTATTGTGTTTAAGAGCTTTTTAAAGGAGAAAAACAGTACTTGTTTTTATGAGAATGAGTGGGGCCCATGAGATAAGGCTGTTTCTTACCCTGACAACCATTTTTTCTGCGTGCTGAGTCAGGCTCCTCCTTCCCGTCCAACTGCCCCCTTCTCCAACTCCAGGACAGAGTCCCAACCTCACTGACTACAGGGAATGTTGCTGGCGGCAAAACGCTGCCTGGGGGGGGGCTTCACAGGCTGACCCACCGTCGCAGACGGCATACTCCAAGGGAGGGCCAGCGAGGCGAGGGGGCAGAACCTTGAGCTCGTCGGGAGTCGCTGTCCCGCACCAGGCTGGCTGGGGTTCCTGCTCAACCATGAGAGCCAAGCGGAGCTCTTGGTAGCAGACCGTCAAGATGCTGACCTCTCAGAGGCTCTGGCCATACCCTCCCTATACCCCACCGAGACCAGGCTCTGTCCCCAGGCCAAGGCAAGTATGGTGCTCATAGCCGGGTCCTGGGAGCAGTGAGGCTGGAAGGCCCCTCTGGGACACAGGCCAGGGCTTTGCCACCTGGCCCTCCTCCTCCCTTGGCCCCTCCCTGCTTCCTTAGTGCAGCATCCCTTGGGGACCAGTGCACTCTCTCACTGCCCACCCCACCTGTCCCTGGCTTGTCCTGCACCCCTTCCCTTCTTGCCTGTCAGGACCATTCATGTTCAGCTGCTCCTATCCAGGACCCCTTCTGAGGGCTCAGGGCCCAACCTCTGACCTCAGACAAGGCCTGTGGGGAGGACCAGGATATTATGTGAGGCCTTGACCACCAGAGGGCTTGAGCCAAGGCGGGACCTGTTGTCCATGCTGGCCTGAGGGGGGTGACAAATAAAAATGGCAAGTAATAGGATATATTGGAATATATGAGGAAGCCATTTGATGTAAACCTAATTCGGCCTGACCTTGTCTTTCCAAAAGGGCCTGACGGAGGCCTTTGAGCATGCATTGTATATCTGCTTTAGAGATTCCCTATGGCAAGAGCAAAGGCCCTTGAGATAAAGGTGCAACTTCCCTCCCCCTCCCAACGTTGGCATCTCCTTAAGGATTAAGTATCTTTCCTTGGGCTAGAAACTGATTGCTGCGCTCACCTGTGACCGCCCAGCTGGAGACAATACACTTGCCTCCTGCTATGCCCACCGAGATAGCAGACCACTACCTGCTGTGTCCATCAAGCGCTGTGCTGACAGGGCAATCTTGTGATTATTGTGGGAGGGACATTTCAATCATATGTGAAACACCCTCCTTGGGGGTATATAACCACCCTGTGTACCCCCACTTCTTTGGAGTGCTCTGTTCCTTTGTGGAAAGACTCTCCCGGGTTATGATCCTAAGATTTAAGCTCAGAATAAACTCACCCAAATTTTCATTTATAGATTGGTTATGGATTATTTTCGTCCACAGGGGCCTGGGGAAAGGAGCTCTCAGAGAGCTCCGTCAGCTTGCGGGGACATGCGCTCCCCCACACCGGGGCCTTGCTCCCTCTGCTTGGGACACCCCCCTCCCAGACCCCTTCCCTATGGTGTCTCCCTAGTGTATGAGGGAGACACATGCTCAAGGCCACCGCAGAGGCCAGACAGCCAGCAGATGATGCAGGATCAGGCCAGCCTTGACACTGCTGTGGGGAGGGACAAGGGATGGCATCACAGGGATGAAAGGAGGGGCCAGCCGGCTAGTGAGGGTCCTGGGGTTGGGACATACTCAGGCCTGGACTCCTTGGACACACTCTTGCCTGGGCAGCAGGGCTCACCAGCCCCCTTCCCCTCTCAGGGTCACAGATCTAGGCCTAGCCCAGCCCAGCCTGGTCCTGCAGAGGAGGCAGCTGGGGAGGGAACCCTTGTCCTTCAGCCTGGCTCAGGACAGGACGCAGAGCCAAAGGGCTGTGGAGGGGCACAGAAGAGGCAAGACAGCCCAGTCACCCCAGGATGCAAGCTCCCCTGAGGGGCCCCAAGCAGGCCTGGTCACCCCTACCAGCCACAGAGACACATGGAGTAGCCCGGAGGGATGCGGCCAGCACAGAGCAGGTGGGGTGGGGGTCCTGCTGATCCCCCCCCCCCCCCACCACCGCGCTCACCACTCCTCTCCATGTTGTGTGCTCTGCTTGTCTGGAGGTTAGACAAGAAAGACCCGCTCCACCGTCCTGGCCTCTCAGCCCTGCCTGGGTGGGAGGCGTCAGGCCCCCTCCAAAGGTAGGGTGTGGCAGAGCTGGGCTGGGTTTGCTCAGGAGCCCACTGGGTCACTTGGCTGAGGGCAAGTCCCTCTGCTCCTGGGGCACCAGCTCCCGGGCTGAGACAATGCCCCCTGGACACCCCAGGCCCTGGTGCCAGCTGGACAGAACCTCCTCAAGCATTTGCGGGAGCAGCGCAGGGGTCTGAGGGCCCGAGGTGGCTGCATGAGCCTCAAGGTGGATTTCATGACTCCCAGATGACCCTGAGCAGAGTTTTTCTCCGGTGGGGGGACATTTGTTAAGGACTGAACCCAACTAAATGGAGGAGGACAGAGCCTCCTGCCGAGTCCCCAAACCCACCAGTGCTGTGGTCCCCCTGCCCCACCTGGGCTGCTGTGGAAACCCTGTGAGTAGAGCCCACCTAGAAGGGACTGCTTGTGTCCAGGCAGGGTACGGTGCCTGGAGGCACTGTCACTACAGGAGGTCTTGTGGCAGACCCCACTGCCTGGGGGCCTAACGGCCCTGCCCTTTGCAGGATGACACAGGCAAGGCGGCCTCAGCCACGTCTCTCCCAGGATCCAGTCCCACGCTGCTGCTGGATTAGTAAGCAGCCTCTGCCCTGGAGCTGGGGTGCACCCGGGCACGGTGCCTGAGACCGGGAGCAGAATGCACCCCTGCTCCTGACCTGGGGGAGGGGAGGAGATTTCCAGTGCCTCAGGTATCTGTCCACACCCAGGGGGCCGATCCCCTTTTTCTCATCTCTGACCCCTTCTGTCTCAAGACGCAGGCCAAGAGAGATGCCTCACAGTGGCCCAGGCCCACGAAATCATCTGAGCTGAGCCTCCCGGACATGAGTGGGAACACCCTTGCTTCCAGGGTCCACACCCAGCACCCCCAGCGCCTGGCAAGGGCAGGGCCGTCACCTCCTTGGACATCACCACTGACCCCGCAGGGGCCTGGGCCCAGAGTTTGGCCCGTGGTGCGGGCGCCTCGGCTCACCGGACCCCGGGCGGCAAACAGCGTCCCAGGCCCCAGGGCCCTCCCTCGGCCTTGGCCTTGGGCCGTGTGGGCGGGGCGCTGGTTGCGGCCGGTTTCCCAAAGGGCCGAGCGCCACCTCAGCCCTCCGCCTCGTGCCCCCGGGCGGCCGAGCGGCGCGGGCCCTTTAAGGGCCGGGGGCGTGTGGCGGGCCCGCCCCCTCCCGGCCGCGCCCGGCAGCCCGTTAAAGGGGCCGCGCCCTCGGCGCCCGCCAAGTGCGCGCCGGGCGGAGGGCGCGGGATCTGGCCGCCGGCCGCGCGCGGGGAGGCCCCTCCGCACCATGTACACCATCACCAAGGGGCCCAGCAAGCTGGTCGCGCAGCGCCGCACAGGTGCGCAGGGCGGCGGCGGGCAGGGCCGGGGGGGTCCGGACGCCGTGGCCGTCCCGGGGGTCTGCACGCGGCTGACGCGTCCTCCGGTGCCCGCAGGTCCCACGCAGCAGCAGGTGGAGAGCAGGCTCGGCGAGCTCCTGAAATGCCGGCAGCCCGCGCCGCCCACCCCGCCGCCCCCGCGGGCGCAGCCGCCGGGACCCTGGCCCCTGTCGAGGTGAGACCCCGGCCCCGGCGCCCCCCTCGCCCGCCGGCCGCCGCGGGGCCCGGAGGGTGACCTTGGGGAAAGGTTAGCGGAACCGCGGCCACATGCGCGGGGCGGGGCGGGAGCGGGGCGCGCGGGGGCGGGGCAGGGGCGCGCCGCCTCCGTCCCGCCCGCGCGGCCGCACTGGCTCCCGCACCCCTGCGCTTCCGCCTCACCTGGCACCTGGCTGGGCCAGAGGTTCGTGGACCCCCATGCCTCCCGGCCCTAGGGCACCCGGGGGACCCCCAGTGGAGAGAAGGCCGACCAGCTGGGTCGAAGGAGCTCCAGGCGGCTGAGTCAGATGCCCCGGGCGACCTTGGGCTGCCAGGCCAAGGTTTGAGGCAAGCTGCCCTGGCCTCTCCCTCCCTTTGCTTGCGTTGCGCACTGGAGGAGAGGTGCACGTGGTTCCCTCCGGCCCTGCCGGACCGCTGCCCTCTCTGCCCTTCACCCCAGATACCCTGGTTGGGTGCTGGAGGACCCCAAGATGCTGGGGGCTCCTAGAGCCTGTCGTTCCCTGACCAGCGGTCATGTCTGTGCCGCAGAGTCTGAGGAGAGGCTTGACCCCACCACTTTGGTGCCACATCACCCACCGGGGCCGAACCTTTTACTTTTTCAGCTGGAGCCCTCAGCCTTCGGTTTCATGCATTCTCTGCATTTCCTGGGCTCTGGGCTGTGGTCTAGGCCCACACAGGCCCCAAGGCTCTGGCCTAGGCTGTGAGTGGGTGCAGCAGACTGTCCCCACTGAGGCAGTGCTGAGGGGCTCAGGAGGAGGGTGTGTGGAAGGAGAGATTCCCAAGCCAGGACAGACAGCCTCCGCTGTTGGCCAGGAGGTCCGGAGTAGTGTGCTGTAGGGCCCCAGCCTGCCCCTCCCCCTCAGTTCTGGCCCCAGGTGCCACAGATCGCACTGCCTGTGGGCACCCTTCTGGGCTGAGGCCCTTTCCAGGGGTCTCCTGCTGGGGGCATGTTGACCATTTGGGGCAGGACCCTAGTGAGGAAGCCGGTCCAGGCCAGCCACAGGTGCATCCTGGGGAGGGAGGTGCATGGGGCCTCGGGGGCCGTTCCCCGGGACCTGGGCTGTGCTGTCACACTGTCTTGTGACTTTGGCCTTGGTCCTCACAGCTGCCCTACCTCCCAGGGGAGGAAATGAGGCATAGGTGTGTTGACACCACTGGTCACGCAGGCAGGGAGCCACCCCTTACCTGGAGAAACCCGCTGTCACCCTCTCCATGGCCCGAGGCTCGGGGAGGCAGGGGGCATGTGTGGCAGAGTTGAGGGAGCTGGGGAAAGAGATGGGAAAGATGGTGCAGAGACCTTAAAACCCCCTGGAGGCCTCACACCCACCCTCAGCCGGCCCTGAGCTAGCCCGCACACAGCAGCCTGCCAGGTCCCTGGACAGGAGGGTGCTGACGAGCTGGGTCCCCTAGTCCTGTGTGCCGCTGTCTCCTGCTGGCTGCAGGGGAGTGGTGAGCACTCAGAGTGTGTGCTGGCCTTGCTGTCCCTTTCCCTCCGAGGTCACTCTCCATTCCCTGAGCGGCGCCCCCCACCCCCGCACTGTCCCAGCAGCCAGCAGGTCCTCCCCGCGGAGGAGCCCCCAGCCCCACTCCTGCACCTTCTCAGGGGTCACCCTCTAAAATCGCTCCAAGACTTCCTGCCACCTTCTCTGCTCTTGTCTCTGCAGCGCCTTTCTGGGAGGGAGGGGGTGCAGGGGCCACTGCTCGTCCTCCAGGCCTGGCGCGCCGCAAACACTCAGTGACTGGCTGAATGTGCGGGCCTGTGTTGTTGCCCGGCCTGGGTCTGGGTGCTGCTTGTGGTCGTGAAGAGCCCACATGGGTCTGCGCCTCTGATGAGCTCTCCCTCCCGGCTAGAGAGAGAGAATAGGACAAACGAGATGTCAGCTGTTGCGGGGAAGATAAAACGGGGCATGTGACCCCCTGACGGGGCAGGGGCAGACAGCAGGCTGCAGTGGGTGGGGAGGTGGCTTGGGAGCTGTACTTGGTGGCAGCTTTGGGGTCAGACAGGTGTGTAAAGTCCTGACACTGCCACCCACTCACAGCGTGTGACCTTGGACAGGTCACTTCCCTCTTGAGCCCAGGTTTCTGGGCTGAAAAGGGGTGAGTGGTCTCCCTGGGGGGTCATGGAGGAGATTAAGCGAGAGGATGCCTGTGTCGCACTGAGCAGGGACTCAGGCGCTGTCAGCTGGAGCTTGCCTGCAGGTCAGCTGGTCAGTGTCCCTGGGAGCGGGCACAGGGTGGCCTTCGTCCACAGGTGCGTGTGGAAGCCAGTGCCCTTTTCCCCAGAGGGCCCGTGGAGCAGCCTTATGTAACCATAACTGCCAGCAGGGGGCAGGGGGCAGGCAGGCACCAGATTGCTGGGACCCCTTCTGTGCCCCACCAGGCCAGTGCCTTGGTCCCTGTGATTCCACAACCCTTGATTGCAATTCCCTTTTTTGCCCTTTCTTCAACATCCAGTCTCCAAACTTTCCTAGAGTTTTCGGCCTTGCATGGCAGGCCAGGGGATTGCCCAAGTTGAGACGAACCTTTACATTCCTCTGGTTTGTGCAGCTCAGGCCTGGGAGGAGCCCCATCTCTCTAGATTTTCTGTGGCCACCAGACCCTGCCGGCCTGGAGCTGGTGGGACCGGTGCCCCTCAAGACGCTCCTCTTTATTTTAGTGCCCTTCTCAGCCGAGGAGGAACCCCGAGCGGCGGTGGGGCACCTGAGCCCAGGATGGCGAGCAGGTCGGCGGGACCGCGAGTGCCTGGCGGAGTGGCACGTACAGCCCAGGACTCCCGGCTCCCACCTCCTGCTGTAGGTGCGGCCCTGCTCCCTCCACGGCCCCGTCCTAGGCTTCGTGTGCACAGCGCTGGGCCCAGCACCTCCCTGGACATCAAGTGCCCATGGGGCTGAGCTCCAGCACCCAGGGGCCAGCCCTTCTCTCAGCATTCCCGCCCCTGTGGGCAAGAGCGTTACCCCATTTGGGGCCTGCAGGGATGGGCCCGATTTGCCGTCACAGCTGCCCCGCTCAGGATGGCCCACCCGCACTCCTCGCTGTTTGACCAGACCAGACTTTGGGGCTTGTCCCCATGGGGCCTGGGGCAGCTGGGGAGAGGGAAGGGCACAGGCCGCCTGGCTCTTGCTTGGGTCTTTCTTCCCATGCTGCAGGTGTCCGTGACTTGGAAAAGCTTCTGTGGGGGAGCAGGTGCCTAAGAACTGTGCCTGGCACGTGGGGTTGGGACAAGGTGACCTGGTGGCACTGGTCAGGACACTGCCTGACTGGCTGCAGGCCTGGCCAATATAGGGGAGGTGGCAGTGGGGTTGGCTGAGGGACACCTGTGTGCCTGGAGCATGGAGCCCTGCCGGGGATCTGGGACCCAGAGAGCTGGGAGCCTCCGCGGCCTGCAGTCACAGGCCTACCTCAGGACCAGGGGCTGCAGGGGTGAGCTGAGCTGCCGGGGGCTCGTGCCCGCTGGAGACAGGCCTCGCCCACCAGCTACAGCACGCCACTGTCCTGCGGTCTGGGGAAGTGCCCCAGGCTGGGCCTGGCCTGGGGACAGTGGGTGTGGCCTGAGGCTGCTCCTGCAGCTCTGCCAGGTAGCACCTGGGCTTGGCATGGTTGCTGACCGTCTTCTCCCCATTCCCACAGTCCGGGGCCGAGGCTTGTGTTCAATCGGGTGAATGGTCGGCGGCCCCCCACCACATCCCCATCCCTCGAGGGGACCCAGGAGACCTACACATTGGCCCACGAGGAGAACGTCCGATTTGTGTCCGAAGGTAGTGTTGAGGCCCGAGGGCATGGCCTGGGCCACTGGTCTTCTTCTGACTGTAGGCTGACACAGCAGCCAAAAGGCTGGGTTCGCCTGGGTGTCCTGCGACTGTCCAGCAGGCTACCCACTTCCAGTTCTGGGCTGGGGTCCAGGGTGCCACGGCCCTGGCTCAGCTGACCACCTTTTCCCCATAGCCTGGCAACAAGTGGAGCAGCAGCTGGGTGGTGGCCCAGCCGGTGAGAGTGGGTCGAGGCCTGTGCAGTACGTGGAGAGGACCCCCAACCCCCGGCTACAGAGTGAGCCCCCCTGCCCTCCGAGTCCCCTCCACTCCCTCCCACCCTGACCTGGGCCCTGCTAGATTTTAACCCCAGGGGATTGGGGAGGGGACAAACCTGACCCACTTCTTCCTGGCACCTGCTACATGGGGGGTCCGGGTGAAGGGCTTGTGAGCTGGAGGGGAGAGAGGCCGACTGCGTGGGGGGGGCTTCACTGCCTAGCCTTCTGCTCTGCCTACAGACTTCGTGCCCATCGACCTGGATGAGTGGTGGGCACAGCAGTTCCTGGCCAGAATCACTAACTGCTCCTAGTGGCCACCTCAGAAGGAATGCTGCCCGTGCAGGGCCTGGGCCTGCCCCACGCGGACCCTCTGCCAGGAGAGGACCATGGCGCCCTGTCTGCCCGCCACGGCAGGCCGTGCTTCACCCTGGGCCTGGCCAGGCGCCAGCCACACCTGAAGTGCCAGAATTTGGACTTTTGCACCTGCTGACCCCTTGGCCCAGCTGTCCCAGGCTGCCAGGGCCAGGGGTGAACCTGTCTGACCTCAGTCCTGCTCACTGTGCCCCAGGACCAGCCCCTGGGGCTGGCAGGGAGGAGCTCCAGGATAATAAAATCAAAAAACTGCCCTTTTGGAGCGTCCTTTACTTAGCGTGTGGGGGTGGATCCTTGTGTCCCAGCACCAGGCCCAGCCCAACTTCCCCTTGTAGCCCCATCCCCCAAGGCCACAGCTCTGCCCAAGTCCAGCCCTCAGCCTCTCGCCCAGCTGCCCTCCTGTGTCCTCCTGACAGAGATGCCGGGGCCAGCTCATCTTGCTTGGAAGTCTGTGGACCCCACCCTGCCAGACCTGACGCCCACTCCCCCTTCAAGGCCCAGACATGTTACCTAACTGGCCCTGGGACGAGATCTCAGCCATCCAGAATTGGGGCCTGGTCTCAGGACGCCTGGTCTTGTGTCTGAATCGCCCAGGCCTGGCTGTGGGACAGTGGGCGAAGGTGTCCCACAGGTCTAGGGGCACAAGTGTGGGAGTTCGGGTTGCCTAGCCCCCAGGGCCCTGGGGGACACTGCCTGTTGAGCAGTGTGACCTTGCCTGCGGCCGACACAAGACAAAGTGGAATACCCCGGTGTGGACGCTGCCTCCAGAGGGCTCTCCAGCAGCGGGGGCTGGGGTGGCAGCCTGGCTGTCGGGTGCAGACAGCACCTGCCAAGTGCAGCCCCACAAATACGGGGGTGCGTCTCATCCCGGATATACAGACGCGCCCCCGAGTCAGGAACCTCCCCGCATCCCACAGCCGCTCTACAGAGCGTCCCTAGGGTCCCCGCTGCCGGGTGGCCGCAGGAGCTGGGGCGCGACGGCGGAAGGGTGGCCGAAGCAGGCTGGACAGGATCCCGGGGCGCCCCGGACGCCGTGGACCTGCGATAGGGGTGGCGCCCCGGCGCGGTCATGTGGCCCGGCCCCGCCCCCGCATGTGGTCACGTGGCCTGGCGTCGCTGTGTGGCGGAAGTGGCGCCGTTGCCAGGCGGCGGTTGCTAGGCGCGCGCTGCGTGCGCTGCGTGGGGCGCGGCGGCCGAGGCGGGAAGCGCGAGCGGCGGCGCCATGGCGCGAGGTAGTGGTGCGCGGCAGGTGGGGTCCGGGGTTCCGGGGTTCCGGGGCCCCGGGGGCAGGGCCCGGGGTCGGGGTCCAGCGCCGCGTCGCAGCGACCGCGCCGCCCGGGCCCGCGGGAGGGTCGGTGCCGAGACACCTTTGGCCGGGGCCCCGCACTGTGGATGCTGTCACCGCCGGGAGCGCGCGGCCCCAGCTCCTGGTCTTCTCCCCCGAGGGTCTCGAGGCCCCGCACGGGGTCGGGCACTTGGGGGCAGGGCCTCATGCCTGCTTGTTCCCCAGCGTGGCAGCACCCGTTCCTCAGTGTCTTCAGACACTTCAAGGTGGACGAGTGGAAGCGGTCCGCCAAGGAGGGCGACGTGGTCACCGTGATGGTGAGTGGGCCCAGACCGGGCAGCAGGAGGTAGGGGCCCCTCCTCTTCTGGTGCACATGGTGGCACCCCATGAAGGTCCCGCGGTCGTGCCCTCCCGAGGCTCCCTGGGTCTGTGGGGGACGCTGGCTCCCGTCTTCCTCCAGGACAAGACCCTGAAGTGCACCGTGTATCGCGTTCGGGGGTCCGTCTCTGCCAGCAATTACATCCAGCTCCCCAGAACCGGCACCCAGTCCCTGGGGCTGACAGGACGATACCTGTATGTGCTCTTCCGGCCCCTGCCCCCCAGGCACTTCGTCATCCACCTGGACGTGTCCACCGAGGTGCCGAGCTCGGGACCTGGGGCTGCACGTGGGGGCCCTGCACTCCTGCCATGCTCTCTCGCCTTCTCACCGCTGAGCTCTGTCCCCGCAGGACAGCCAGGTCATCCGCGTGTCCTTCTCCAGCCTCTTCAAGGAGTTCAAGTCCACGGCCACGTGGCTTCAGTTCCCTTTCATCTGTGAGGCCGGAACACCCAGGAAAGGTGACATGGAGGTGGGGTGTGAATGGGGCATGGATGTTCCAGGAGAGGCAGCCTGAGGGCAGAGAGGGAGGCAGTGCTGGCTCTGGCTCAGGTTGGCGGGCCTATTCAGGCTCCTTCATGGCCTGGGGGGGCACCCTCTAGCCGGGGGCAGGGAGTTGGGTGGGGAGACAAGTGGTTGTGGCCCTGGGCGTGGGGGCAGGCCAAAGACGGGTGCTGTGGGCTGGCTGGTGAGGGTCAGTGCTGACTTTGGCTCATGTCCTGCAGACGCGGCGGGTGTGCCCCCCACTGGCGCCCGCTGGACCTGCCTGCAGCTCGACCTGCACGACCTTCTCCTGGTCTACCTGAACCGGCGCTATGGCCACCTCAAGAGCATCAGGCTGTGTGCCAGCCTACTCGTCAGGAACCTCTACACCAGCGACCTGTGCTTCGACCCCGGTGAGGGCCATGCCCCACGCCCTGTGCTCAGCCTGCAGCCTGCTCCCACTCCCTGTGTGTTGGCCTCCACTCCCTCCTTTCTCCCCTCCTCCCACCCCGGGTTCTCAGCCAGGGGCAGGGGAGGGGAGCACATCCCTGGTACTTGGTGAACATGTCTCCCAGCTCCCGAGGCACCTGTAGGGGGAGGTGCTGGTGGCTGGTGGTCTGGCGATGCCCTGCTGGCACCTGGTGTTGAGTCTTGCCTGGGCTGGGAGAGGGAGCTGGACATGCTTCTCTCAAACTGGAGCCATGCTGCTTTTCGTAGCTGTCACGGCCCCCGAGGCCCGGCGGGCAAAGCTGCCTGTCACCCCCATGCCACGAGAAATGGCATTCCCAGTGCCGAAGGGGCAGAGCTGGCACGACCGCTATGTCCACATCCGGTGAGCTCTGTCTGTCCCTAGGGAGGCCGGGTCGGGGGAGGGCAGAGCGGCCCCTGGGTGCTGATTCTCTCTTCCCCACCCAGGTTTCCAAGCGACAGCTCCAAAGGAGTCTCCACACTGGGTCAGAAGAGCGGTTCCCTTCCTGAGGCAGGTGGGCCTGTGGGGTCAGTGGGGCCCTGGGCTCAGGCCTGCAGGCTGCCCACAGCTCAGCGGGAGGGGGGCCCGGCAGTGTGGTGCCTGCAGGAGCCGGGGCTATCCTGGAGGTCGTCTCGGGGTCCCAGAGCCGTTGGGAGGTCGTGTGCAGGGCACCTCGAAGCCTCCAGCTTTCCAGCTGGGAGGGGTTGTCGGGGCACGGGGGTGGAAGGGTGGGCTGCAGCTGTCGGTATGGCTTCTCTCCTGGAGGGTGGGTGATGCCAGGGGCCACGGCTGCCCCTTACCACCCCTTGCCCAGTGCATTGTGGCCACGTCCCCCCCAGGCCTCTCTGCACTCTGCTCCACGGGTTCTGCAGCTCTCAGCTCCACGGCGGCCTTCCTGGGGCACGTGCCACGGCTTCTCCCTCACCCAGCACCCTTCAACAAGCCCACACAGGATAGCATGTCCCCCGAGGTCCAGATGCATGACCCTGCAGCTGTGAGTGCCCCTGTGCCCCTGGAGATGGGGCTGGGGGTCATGACCCCAGGGTGCTGACGGGTGCTTGTCCCCCACCAGTCCTGCCGAGTCCCCTCGGCACCCAGGCCCCTCCCAGAGATCAGCATGTCCTGTGAGCGCTTGGAGGTCTCCAGTGTGGGTGGCCCTAGTGGCCGTGGCCAAGAGCCCTCGGCCTGGGCAGAGGCCACTGACAAATGTGTGAACAGCACCAACGTTCATGTGTCTGCCCATGAGTTGGCTGTGGTGCCTGTGGCCCCGGAGGATGTGGCCCCGCATGAGGTGAGTGCCCATCCTGAGGAAGGCAGGGTGGGCCATGCCATTGGGGTGGGGGGCCCTTGATGAGAGAGGGGTTGGGGGCTGTTGGGCTGGTGCTCCCCACAAGCCGTGCGTGCTGGGCTCTGATGGTCCTCTCTCTTCCAGTCTCCCTGCAGAGAGCAGAGCGGGCAGCAGGCAGCTTTGGGCAAGAACTTCTTTCAACAAAGAGTAAGGAGGGGCTGGCATACCGCTCCCAACTCCAGCCCCAGGTGGTGTTGGGGCTCCAGGCAGGGGCAGGACCCGGGGTCCCTGGAGGGTCTGGCACTGTGACCGGAATCCTGGTTTGCTGCCATAAAGCAACCACCCGGGAGCGCGTGGCTTTCTCGGAAGGCAGGAGCAGCCGGGGGTGGGGTGGCCCCGAGGGGATGGGCCTCCCTCCCGGAGTCTCACTGGGGGTTTGTTTCAGAGTTTCCTCCCAGACCCCATCCTGAGGCTCAAGGGGGTCATCGGCTTCGGGGGCCACAGCACCAGATGGGTGAGGCGTCCCATGCGCTTGTTGGCTTGTGTGAGCGTCAGACACACACACGGCGCAGCGGGAAGACCCTGTGTCCCCCTGAGGTAGCTGCGTGGACATCTGAGTTCTCTCAGGATGTCAGGTCCCTCACCCCTGGACCTGCCTGTGTCCGCATGCGGCTCCTGGATGCTTCCCCAACGCCTCCTTTGCAGGCCTCCCCTCGTCCTTCTGTGGGCACCAGCCGGGTCAGCGCCGGCCCGAGCACTCAAACTTCCACAGGCCCGGGGCCCCCCTTGCTCTTGACAGCTTTGCTCTGTGTTGTCAGCCATGATCCAGACTGGCCACATGGACTAGCGTGGGTGTGATTGTGGGTCCCTGTGGTGGGGGGGCAGTCGGAAGCTTATTAGGCCCTCCTGGCCCCAGGCTCCAAGTCCTTGGGGGCCTTCCCATCTTCTGTGACCTGAATCCAGCGTCTTGTATTGTGGACAAGGCATGGGGGAGGTTCTGCGTGTACATGTGTGTATCTGTGTGTTCACACATACGTGTGCTTTCTCTGTTCTTTCAGTGACTTGTATGCATGTGACATGGGGAGGGGTGTGTTGGGGGGAGATGAGGCCAACCAGTCCATGACCTCAGCCTCTGGCCCCTGTGTGCAGGCTCTGTGGACCAAGGATGGGGCCGCCGTCGTGTACCCCTGCCACGCGGTCATCGTCATGCTGCACGTTGACACCCGGCAGCAGCGCTTCTTCCTTGGCCACACGGACAAGGTGGGCGCCCCCCGGGCCAGGGTGACTCGGCCTGGAGGCCACACCCCCGCCTCAACCTGCTGCCTCTGCAGGTCTCTGCCCTGGCGCTGGACGGGAGCAACTCACTGCTGGCCTCAGCCCAAGCACGGGCCCCCAGCATGCTGCGCCTCTGGGACTTCCAGACCGGGGCCTGCCTGTCTCTCTTCCGGAGCCCGGTCCATGTTGTCTGCTCCCTCAGGTGGGTGCAGGGCCTCTGAGCAGCGTGGGTGCCAGCCCCAGCGACGCTGACCCCCTCCTCTCGCCCCGCAGCTTCTCTGACAGTGGGGCGCTGCTCTGCGGCACTGGCAAGGACCGCCACGGGAGGACGGTAACGGGGCTGGGCCGGGAGGTGGAGTGGCCCGTCCCAGGGTGCAGGCGGAGGGTCTCGTGTTTCACCAGAGTCCTCTCGGACGGAGCCAACTGTAGAGTGTCCCTTTCTGCTGGTGCTTCAATAGCTGGCCCCGCTCTGCTGGGCGGCATGCTCTGTAGCACTGAGCTGGCTGTGTCGCACATGTCAGCGTCTCTGAGGTCGGGCACGTCTGAAGAGCTGGCGTTTCACCTGGGGCCTCCCTCTGCTTGAGGGTCGGTGTCTTGTTCTGCAGAGGCTTGGTCGGGCATGTGTGGGCTTCTCCGGGCCATGGGGGCCAACGTCCCTACACCCTCACCAGCCAGGCACCTGAACTGGTTTCTGTGGGAGGCAGAGCTGAGGCCTGGTGGAGGCCGGGCTGGGGGCGCTCAGCGTGGGCTTGTTGCAGGTGGTGGTGGCCTGGGACACGGCCCAGGTGGGGCGAGGTGGCGAGGCAGTCCTTCTCACGAAGGTGCACACTGACGCTGACATCCAGGCATTCAAGGTCGCCTTTTTTGATGAAACCAGGTGACTGGGCTGCCCGCCCACCCGAGGTGCTGGGATGGGGTCTCGGCAGCCCTTGGGCCTCGTTGGGGGCCAACCCACCGGTCCTGTCCCTCCTCTCCGTCCTTGACCTCGGGTCTCCTGCGGCGCTTGGGTGGCGCTCACCCTCCCTTACCCTTGCAGGATGGCATCGTGTGGGCGGGGTGGTGTGCGACTGTGGCGGCTGCGACGTGGGGGGCTGCGCTCCTGTGCCGTGGACCTGGGGGAGCACCATGCGCTGGAGTTCACTGACCTGGCTTTTGGGCAGGACCTGGACAGCTGTACACTGTGAGCCTTGCTCTCCTTCCCTGACCAGGAGAGTCCTGCTCCCACCTGCCTTCTTGGTCCTCACATGTCACCTCCCCTGGCAGCTATGTGTGCGGCCGCAGTGGCCACATCCTGGAGATCGACCACCAGCACATGGCTGTGCGACATGCTCGCCGCCTCCTACCCACACAGACTCCCAGCGGCCCCCTCCCAAAGAAGCAGACCTTCAGCTCGGGTAGGTGGGTCCCCTGCTGCTCGGGGGCAGCAGCTCGATGCTTTGGGCTGACACTGCCTGCCCCCTAGGCCCCGGCATCGCCATCAGCAGCCTCAGTGTCTCCCAGGTCACGTGCGCCGTGGGCTCAGAGGATGGCTACCTGCGCCTCTGGCCCTTGGACTTCTCCTCCGTGCTCCTGGAGGCAGGTGGGGCCGCTGCAGGAGGACCATGTCCCCGGATGGTCCTTGGGCTGGACCGCAGTCGGGGGCTCCAAGGGGCTATGGCCTGGTCCCTGAGGTCCACCCTTGCTGAGCCCAGGAGGGGGTGGTCATGGGGGAGCTGCCTGTCCCAGCCCACAGGGAGACGGGGCTCTGGGTAAAGAGTTTCTGTCCTGGGAGGGCAGGGAGGGAGGTGCAGCCTGCGCAGGTTGGCCCTAGTGCCTGGTCCCCTGCCTGCAGAGCACGAGGGCCCCATCAGCTCGGTCTGCGTCAGCCCCGATGGCCTGCGTGTGCTGTCCACCACCTCCTCGGGCCACCTGGGCTTCCTGGACGTCCCATCCCGGGAGTACAGCGTGCTGATGCGCTCCCACACTGCCCTGGTGCTGGCCCTCGCCACCAAGTGCAGGCAGGAGCACCTGGCCACTGTGTCCCAGGACCACACTGTCCGGGTCTGGGACCTGGTGACCCTGCAGCAGGTGGGTGCTGCTGGAGGGGAGCCAGCGAGGAAGGAGAGACTAGGGGACCGAGGCCACACTGAGGCCCTGTGGGTGGAGCCGAGGCACATGTGGGGCTGGTGGGGGAGGCCTGGGGTGCCCTCTGTCTTTCCGCATATGTGTGGGGGCCAAGGGTTCAGGCCACCTGAAGAAAGACTGGCTGTCAGGCTCTGTGGCCAGTCAGTAGTCCTCAGCCTTGCCCTCTCACGCGGACCCCACCCTCCAGCTGTACGACTTCACGTCACCCAAGGAGGCCCCACGTGCCATCGCCTTCCACCCCACACAGCCAACCTTCTTCTGCGGCTTCAGTGGCGGGGCCGTCTGCTCCTTCAGCTTGGAGGCCACTGAGGTCCTGGTGGAGCACAGGTGGGTGCCTAGCCCGCCACTGGCCCCATAGATGTCCGTGGTGGAAGCTTGGGTCGTGTGTGGGGTCCCCTGGCATGTGTGGGTGGCTGGGCAGGGTGGGAGAGGGCCGCCCAAAGGAAGCTCCTGTCCTCCACTGCCCCTTGGGGATTTGGCCAGGCCCAGCCATGAAGGTCTGGGATGGCACAGTTCAGGACCAAGGCAGTGGGCATCCCCGTGTGGTGCAGGTGTCACCGAGGAGCTGTCACCGGCCTGGCCACCAGCCCCGACGGCAGCTTCCTGTTCAGCTCCTGCTCTCGGGGCTCCCTGGCCCAGTACGACTGTGCTGCCACCCAATGCCGCGTTCTGCGTGTGGCAGGTCAGGCCCCATGCCCAGCCCCACCCTGGTCTCCTGACTGTCCCCTCATCAGGTCCCTGTGGGGTGGGACTTGCCCAGTGCTCACTGATGATAGCTTTAAGCTTCCTACTGTGGTCTCGCTGCCTAGACCCCGAGGGGAAGTATGGTTTTAGGACTCACCAGCCCCCCCAAAACTGAAGGTCAGTGAGGGTCTGTGCCTGCCCTGCCCCAGGAGGAGACAGACAGTCGGAATGCCAGGCCCGCAGGTGGGGGTCAGCCCAGGGGCCTGCCCCTTCCCATGGCCATAGTAACTTGGTGGTCATCCCTGGCCCAGGAGGACCCCCAGTTCTCTTGGCGGTATGTGGTGCCCACTCGTGTCTTGATGTCCTTCGCCCGGGCTCTGTGGGCCGCCACTGAGGGATCTGCCCGCCCTGGGCTGGGGTCCTGTGTAGTTGGATGCAGGTTTGGGTGCCAACCTATGTCTGCTCCAGGTGCCCCCACCCCCCCCAGCTGACCACCTGCCCCCGTGCTGCCGGCAGCTAATGTGGTGTGCCAGGACGCCCACACGAGCCCTAATGCCCTGGTGGTCAGTGGGGACAGTCGCCTGCTGGCTTTTGTGGGTCCCTCCAAGTACACGGTGACCATCATGGACACAGCCTCACTGGACGAGGTGAGTCAGCTGGAACCTTCTGTGTGTCCAGTGTGAGTGGGGCCCTGCCTGCCTGGCCGGCAGACCCTGTGGATACCCCCTACTCTGGCTGCCGTGTGGCTTCACTGGGTTCTACTAGGGCAGAGGGTGGGCAGGGGCTCTCCTTGGCCAGCCATGGAGTACAAGGGTTTCGAGGGGACAGGTGGGAGGACATGCTCCCTCCAGAGAGGACTCTGCCCTGCTGCCCTCATTCACAGGCACAGAGGACACGTGAGCTGTGGCGGGCTGGCAGGGAGGGGTGCTCAGTGGGTGCCCAGGCTGCCTGCCTCCTGTGCCCTGGCTCTGGGGTGCACGCTCTGGCCAGAAGTCATGGTTGGCGGTTACTTGCTGCTCTCCCCCAGCTTCTGCGGGTTGACATCAGCGCTCTGGACGTGACCAGCAGCCACCTGGACTCGGCTGTGGCTGTCTGCTTCGGCCCCGCACCTCCTGGCCACCTGCTGGTGTCCACGTCGTCCAACACAGTTGTGGTGCTGGACACCACGTCAGGCCGCATGGTCCGGGAGGTGAGCCCAGGGCTGCGGCTGGCAGCTTGGCCTGCCCCTCCCTTCTGGCTCCGGTCTTGGTGCCAACGGTACCTTGAGGAGTGGGGGCCGCCTGTTGTTCCCGAGAAGTGGCATTTTCCGAGAAGGGAGGCTTCCCCTGTCTGGGGTCCTGTGTGCTCCCATCTCACCCACGAGAATGCTCTCTTGCAGCTGTCTGGTGTCCACCCCACGGCCTGCCCTTCCTTGGCTCTCAGCAGGGATGGCCGCTTCCTGCTCACGGCTGCTGACCGGGCCATCAAGGTGTGGGACTACTTGATGCAGGCCAACCTCGGCTGCCAGGTGTGTGCTGTGGGCAGCCGTGTTGCGGGTAGGGGGAGGGTGGGCTGAGGACGCTGCCCCGGGCTTGCCCTGTGCCCACTGGGGCCTGACGCCACCTAAGAGCCGCCCGCTCTGCCCCTGGTCTGGTGGGTATAGGGATTGATGGCCAGGCCTTGGGGCTGGGGGGACAGTGGCATCCCTGGCTGCACCTCAGGGGTCTCCACATGTGACACTCTTTGCGCCCAGGTGTACATCGGCCATTCAGAGCCGGTGCAGGCTGTGGCCTTCAGCCCCAACCAGCAGCAGCTCCTCAGCGTGGGGGACGCCATCTTCCTCTGGGACATCCTGGCCCCCACCGAGAGGTTGCCCCCAGGGAGGCAAGTGTCTGCCCTCGCCCCGCGTCTGTCACGCCTCTGCTGCACTCTCCCCACCCGACACCCTCTCTTGTCACCTTTGCAGTGTCCGAGGCTCGCCCGGGGCGCCCCCGGCCTGTGAGGCTGGTGAGTGGTCCCACAATGCTAGCTGCTCAGTGGTGACATGTGGTTCTGGATCTGCAGCTGCTTCTTTTTCTGGGGGTCCCAGTGCAGAGCTGGGGTGGGGCTAGGGGGCTGGGCACACCTCCTACATTGTGCTCTGCTGTCCTCAGGACCTGAGCACAACCTGGCTCCCTCTGTCTTCAGGCCTAGGTATGAGGCAACTGGAGGACACAGTGTCCGGGGCCGATGGGCTCCCCCGGTGGCAGGTGCCCGTGCCATCCCAGGCATCCCCGCCCCGGCTGGGCCCCTGTGCTGGGCTCCCTGAGGGCGGTGACGGTGAGGGGAGGGGTCCTGGGAGGGCCTGGGCAGGCACGTGCGTCCAGCTGCCATCCTCGCGTGTTTCACTGCTCCAGACCTGGGGGAGGGGCAGGGGTTTGGCAGCTCCCTCCCTCCTTTCATGGCATCCCCACCCCCCCCAGGTGCTTTCTCTGTGTCAGATGATGAAGGACCCTCTGAGGAGAGCCACGGCCCCAAGGGGCTCCGCCAGGCCTCAGGCTCAGCTCTGCTGGTGAAGGAGGCTGACGGGGTTGTGGATGCTGCCTGTGGGGCTGCAGGGGACTCCTGGGGCCTCAGCATGCCCCCCCACCCCTGTGGCCAGCCTAGTAAGCAGGGGAGAGGTGGCAGGGTAGGGTGGGGATGCTCATGACTGGACCAAGGCCTAGTTGCGGGCACCCCGTGGGCTCCAGGTGGTCTCAGAGCGACCCTCTGGCCCCTGACATATCAGGATTTGCCCTGTGAGGCAGAGCATGGTCACCTGGAGGGCGAGTGGACAAGCCTGAAGCGGGCAGTGGGATGTAGCTCATTTGTGCCAGCTGACCCTACGTGTCCGAACCCGAGTGTCTGACCAAATCAGGCACTTCTCCCATGCGGCAGGCTGGGAGGAATGTGTGTGGGGAGGGTCTCGCAGTGGGTTTGACGTCCCTCAGCCTCCCTGTTCTCCTGTAGGTGCCCAGAGCCCCAGGAGAGCCAGGGCCCAGCCCGCCGCCCACCCAGACTCCTGTGAGCCCTTCATGGCACGGGGCAAGGCCTCCTCACTGGCCAAGGTCAGCCAGGTCGGGGGTTTCCTCACAGCCCTGCCACAGGCAGATACCATGGGGGCCCAAGGGTGGGGTGGCACAGCCTGTGGTTTCTGGGACCATGGTGCCCTGGCCTCTCCTGGGGCTGCTCCCAAAGCTGACGGCAGTCACCCCGTGAGCACCCCGCCACCCTGTGCCCCATGGTCTGGCCGGGCCGGTGAAGACTGTCGGTATCCCAGACTGGACTGGGGTAGCGTCCTGCTGAGCCTGCTCTGGCCACCCCATGTCCTGGCTCCCTCCCACCTCCTCTGCCCCCGCCTCCTCCACCCTGCCCTGCCTGCCAGGCTCCCCGCACTCCAGGTACCCCCGCGCGTCTCCCTGCCTGTCCTTGTCTGCATCCCGCTCCCGTCCCCGCCTGGCCTGTTGTGTGCAGGCATCGGGCGCAGGCTCTTGGCTTTGCCTCCTCTGGGAGTGCCCACTTCCCCGGCCTGATGGGGCAGAACCCGAGCCTCGGCCTGTCTGGGTGCTGTGCGGGCACCAGCGTCCTGGGTCCACTCTCTTGCAGAGCGTCTCCTCCCCTCCTGCCAGCAGTGAGCGGCTGCACCTGAAGGCTGTCGTGGGCTACAGTGGAAATGGGCGGGCCAATGTGGTCTGGAGGCCGGACACAGGTAGGGGCCACAGCTCACCCAGGTGGGGCCCAGCTCTGTCCACTGCAAGGACAGGCCTCAGGGAGGGCAGGGGAGCGCCCACATCATGGGTGGTTTGGCTGTAGGACAGGAGGGGCCCTGGCTGAGGGGCAGGATGTGTCCCCCTGGTGACACCGCCTGGCTCTCTGGCCTCCGGGCGCTGAGCAGCAGCCCTTGTGGCTGGGAAGCCGAGAGGGAGGATGCGCTGGGCTGCAGCTAAGCAGCTCGGGGCGCCCTCCCCGCCCCCAGGCTTCTTCGCGTACACGTGCGGCCGCCTAGTGGTGGTGGAGGACCTGCACTCTGGTGCCCAGCAGCACTGGCTCGGCCACCCTGAGGAGATCTCCACGCTGGCCCTCAGCCACGACGCCCAGGTGCCCGCCCTGCACTCTGCCCTGCACGCCCGGCACCCCGGTGCACATTGGAGCCTGGCTTCTCGAGGGCCTGGCTGGCTGACCCTGCCAGATCAGTGCAGGGGATGCTGTTCCACCCACAGACAGGTGGGCCCGCGGACCCCGGCACCCTCCCTGCTGACTGCCCACCCTCCCGCCCACCAGGTCCTGGCCTCTGCCTCAGGCCACAGCAGCACGGCCTCCTGCGGCCAGATCCGCCTCTGGGAGGTGCCCGGGGGCTCCTGCCGGCAGCTCATTTCTCACCGCGACCCCACCGTGCGAGCCCTGGCTTTCTCGCCGGATGACAGGCTCCTCATCACGCTGGGTCAGCAGGAGGAGCGGGGAGGCGGAGGGCAGTGGCCTCTGGACTCCCCTGCCTGTCCTGAGACCCCTGGGCAGCTGACATGGCCGCTGTGCGTCTCCCCCAGGGTACGATGGCGACTGCACCCTGGCCCTGTGGAGCATGTCTACTTACGAGCTCCTGTCCTCCACCCGCCTCCCAGAGCCGGTGCATGGCGTGGCCTTCAACCCGTGGCATGCCGGAGAGCTCGCCTGCGTGGGCCAGGGTGCCATCACCTTGTGGCTCCTGCAGCAGCGTGGGGCCGACGTCAGCCTCCAGGTGCCAGGGTTCAGGGCAGTTATGGAGGAGGCGGTCTGGCTGGGCCCAGGATGTCGCTGACCCATGTTGTCCTCGTGTCCCTCCAGGTGCACCGAGAGCGCATCCCTGAGGAGGTGAGGGCGGGCAAGCTGACCTCGCTGTGCTACGGGGCCATGCCCCTGCTCTACTGTGGCTCCGACACAGGCCAGGTCTGCGTCTGGGACACGCGTGCCTGCCGCTGCTTCCTGGCCTGGGAGGCAGACGACAGTGAGATTGGTGGGTACCTGACCGTGCCTCATGGCTCCTGACAGCTCAGAGCTTGGTGCCTCCCTGGGAGTCCCATGCTGGGGCAGTGGGACCCCGTCTTGAGTCTTGGGTGTCCCGGGGAACCACTCACGCCACCTCCCACCTCCCAGGAGTGCTGCTGTGCTCGGGCGTGCGGCTGGTCAGCGGGAGTGACAGTGGGCGGCTGCGTCTGTGGGCCGTGGAGGCCATGCTGGAGCTGAGGCGCAAGGGCTCGGGCGCCAGGTGAGCTGCCGCATCGCTCGGCATGCCTGGGAGCTGGGGTCTGACCGGGGCCACAGGCCAGCGCTCCGTCACCAGCTGGGCCTGCTCCGTGGGAATGTGCTTGGGCAAGGCCAGGGTGCTGCGGGCCACCAGCCAAGGACAGGGCCGTGCCCCAGAAGCACCGGGCTCCCTAGGCTGTCACTGCCCTGCCCGCAGGTCCAGCTCTGTGTTCATGGAGCGCGAACTGACTCTGGATGGGGCCATCGTCAGCGCCGTCTTCCATGACAGCATGGACATGGGCGTGGCGGGCAGCGTGGCAGGCACACTGTGGTACATCAATTGGGCCGAAGGTACCAGCACCCACCTCATCAGCGGCCACAGGAGCAAGGTGAGGCCTCCAGGCCGCCGTTGATGTCTAGGGGATCCCCAGCCCGCACAGAGGCAGGGCAGTGGGGCTGCATGTGTCCCTGCGTCCCCGCCCTCCCCCAGTGGTTCCGAGTCCATGCCCGGCTGTCGGGTCAGTTCATACATGAACATTCCAGGAGTTCTGAGGCCAGGGCCTCCACGTGCCTAGAACCGCACGCTCGTCCCTTGTTGACATGGGGTCCACGTGGTGTCCACTCGCAGCAGCCCCGCAGGCCTTGCGGTCTTCTGCTCCTTCCTGTTTCCTCTGTTGCTTTTTCCCCTTGTAATCTACTTGTTGAAGAAGCCAGGTCGTTCCTCCTGGATCCTCCCACAGTCGAGATTGGCCATGCCTCTCTGCTTCTGTGTTCCCTGGGGTCCGAGAGGCCTGGAGGCCAGGCCAGGGTCTGGTCGGGGCTGGTCAGTCCCTATGTCCCCTCCTCCTGGGTGAGCTGTCTCAGTGGTTCCCTCGTCTGGAATGACCCGTCACTCTGGTGGGGTTCACGGTTTGGGAGGGGTCTGATTGCCTTGTTCCCTCAGGAGAGAAGTGGTCTTGTGAGCTGTTGGGTCTCCTGCACGGAGCCGGGACAGGAGCGCAGGGCTGATCATTGTCCCTTGTTGGACCGGTCCCAGCGCCCGCCAACAGCAGCCAAGAAACTCACTTTCTGAGTGTCTTTAAGAGCTGGAGAATGGACACATGCGGGTCCGGGTTCCCCATGGTCACTTTTCTCTTGATGCTTGTGGTCCTGTCTTCGGCGGGGGGGCAGGTCCTTTGAGTTGGCTCCTGGGTCTTTTTTTAAATCTGTATTTATTTGTCCAGAGATAATGGGAGTGATCAAAGAAATCGAGTGTAGGATGGGTGAGGATTACATACTTTTTCTGTTCTCTTGGTAACAGTTTTATGTTGAGGTGTAATTCACAGGCCATACATCAGTTATTTTTGATCTATACACAGAATTGTACAACGATTACCACAGTCAATTTTAGGGCATTTTTATCATCCCGAAAGGAAACCCTATACCCATTAGCACCCAGCCCCAATTCCCCTTCCCGGCCCCTGACAAGCACTCACCACCTGTCTGTGGATTGCCTGTTCCTGACAGTCCACAGAAATGGAATCGCACACCATGTGGTCACTTCTGCCCGGCTTTTCTCACTGAGCACAGTGTCCTCCGGTTCGTCCGTGTTACAGCACGTGTCAGTGCTTCACTCCTCGTATTGCCGAATACCATTCCATGGAACAGGGAGAACAGTTGTGTCTGTCCATCCACCAGGATGAGAACGTGGGTCCTGAGCCCTTGCCCTGAGCCAGTGCTCACCGGTGACTTCCCCCTTGTGGAACGACAGGTGTTCCAGCCTCTACCTCTGAGGCTGCGCCCGGGCCCGGACTTGGCTGTTTCTTCCCAGAGCCCCAGGCCCCTCCGGTGGGAAATAGACCCAGAGGCAGTGGCCTGAGTCCCAGAGGGGCCCATCGCTTCTCAGTCGGACAGAGCTAAATTACTGTTTCTTAAGATAAAACACGTCACGAGTTCATACTTGACACTTGAAGCTCAGATTCAGGACTAGGCCGTTTTACTTTACCTCATAGGTGTATAGCATCTGTGTCTGCTTTATCCTACAGCCAGAATCTTCATTCTCAGTAAGCACACAACAGCTTTCTCCCTGGCTGTGTGCACAGCGGTGTCGGGAGAGACCACACGCTCCACCAGCCGGGGCCCTGGGGACAGCGTCCTTTACCTCGGTCTGCAGCCCCTGGGGGCAGAGGGACACCACCCAGCTTCAGGTTCTGCCAGAACAGTCCCTGTTGTGGCACCTCAACCAGTGGGTGGTCAGGTTCGACTGACCGGTGGGCTTCTCGTGATTTGGATGCCACCCAGGCATAGTGTAGGGACGCTCGGGAGGGAGTTCAGGACGATTTCTTTAGGCCACATGGAGGTAGCTGTGTCCCCTCTGCCGAGGGCCATGTGGTCTCAGGTGGGGCTGTCTGGCTCCCCGCAGGTGAATGAGGTGGCCTTCAGCCCCAGCGAGTCCCACTGTGCCACGTGCAGTGACGACGGGAGCGTGAGGGTGTGGTCCTTGGCCAGCATGGAGCTGGTCATCCAGTTCCAGGTTCTCAACCAGGTACTCGGGGACGTGTGCAGAGCAGACCGTGGTCCAGCCCTGCCTGTCTGTGGGAGGGCTCTGGCAGCTCCTCCAGCCTTGGGGTCTGTCTGCGGCCTTGGAGCAGGCCCCCATCCCCTCCCTAGGGGCTGCTGATGATTCCCCACCGTGGGTCCCCAGAGCTGCCTCTGCCTGGCTTGGAGCCCCCCGTCCTGTGGACGCCCAGAGCAGCAACAGGTGGCAGCGGGCTACAGTGATGGCACGCTGCGTGTCTTTAGCATCTCCCGAACCGCGATGGAGCTCAAGATGCATCCCCATCCGGCTGCGCTGACAGCTATAGCCTTCTCTGCTGACGGTGAGGGGCAGGGCTTCACTGTGACAGCAGGGCCCCTGCCTGGCCCAGGTGACACCTTTGGGCTGAGGGCTGGGGGCTCAATGGGGTAACAGTGTGGCCCCTGCTTGGCCCAGGTCAGACCATCCTCTCTGGAGACAAGGATGGGCTTGTGGCCGTGAGCCGCCTGTGCACGGGGATGACCTTACGTGTGCTGAGTGACCAGCGGGGTGCCCCAATCTCCACCATCCAGAGCACAAGCAAGGAGGTGAAGTGGCCTCGGGAGCCACTAGGGCCTGGCCTGGGGGGGGGGCAGCAGGGAAGAGGGGTTGGGCAGGGTGGGGAGAAGGCACCCACTGGCTCTTACCCCCAGGATGGAGACTTTGGGGTGGAGGGCACGGACCTGTGGCTGGCTGCCAGCGGGGACCAGCGGGTCAGCATCTGGGCCTCTGACTGGCCGCAGGGCCACTGTGAGCTCGTGGACTGGCTGAGTTTCCCGGCACCCGCCCTCATGGAGGTAAGAGTGCTTGGTGGCCGCGCGGGCAGGGATAGTGCCTGGCCACCCCGCCACAGTGTGCCACGCCCCTCCACAGGCTCCAGGCTGCCCAGTGCCCTCCCTCGCTGCCTTCTGCCCCTGGGATGGGGCGCTGCTGGTGTGCGCAGGCCTTGGCGTGCACCGGGAGGTGATCTTCTACAGCCTCCGCCACAAGCAGGTACGTACAGCCCCCCCACCATGTGGCAACCGTGGCCGGGGGCCCAGGGCTGGGGAGGGGGAGGTCCTGGGGCCATGAGAGCCCCTGCCCAGGGCCTCACGCTCACTGCCTGCAGGTGGTGGAGAAGATCCCATTGCCTTTCTTTGCTGTGTCCCTGAGCCTGTCCCCTGGGGCCCGCCTCATGGCCATTGGCTTTGCTGGTGAGTGCTGCTGGGCATGGATTCAGGTCTGTCTGGAGTGGGGCTGAGTGGGCTCAGCTGTGCCCCCACACTGAGACATGCCTCTCCCCTCCGTGCCCTGGGTTCCTGGTCCCTGAAATGGGGTGAGGACACCTGCTCCGGGGCGGGTCACAGGGTCAGGAGATGAGAGCTGAGGGGGGTGGAGCCACATGCAGCACATGGCACTGGGGCCTGAACAGAGGCAAACGTGCCAGTGCTAATGGCCCCACCCTCAGCTTTACTGCCCTGAGTCCTGCTGTAGCGAGCCCTGGGGCGTGGAGGGCACTGGTCTCTCGACACAGCTTCCCCCACACAGTGCCGGCGCCCAGCTGGAGACAGAGCTGGGGCGGGCTGGGGGGGCCCTGGGCCCTGGAGCTGCACAGAGGGGGCCAGGGTGCATGTGGCGCCCCACTGCCTGGGCCCAGCGCCGTGCCTTCTGCCCGCAGAGTGTGTGCTGAGGCTGGTGGACTGCACCTCGGGGGCCGTGCAGGACTTCGCTGGCCACAACGACTCAGTGCGGCTGTGCAGGTTCACCCCGGCCGGCCGGCTGCTCTTCACGGCGGCCCACAGGGAGATCTTGGTGTGGGAGGTCACGGGGTGCTGAGCGCAGCAGGGACAGGGGTCCTGTGCACCCTCCTGGTCGTGTTGGGCACCTGGCCTGGGCAGAGGCTCGGCTGAGAAGCCGTCCTGGCCGAGGGCCTGGTGCTGAGCCACGGCTCGGGGGCTCAGGCCCGGGTGTGGGTCATCAGGACCCTGAGCGTACGTGAAGTGTTTGTTGGGTTTTACCCGACGGCTTTGCTGTGTTTCTACCTTGTACAGTTCAAATAAACGTGGGTACTGTGTCAACCTTCAAAATAGCCAGTTGTTTTACCAGCAAAATGGGTTTATTTGGAAAAACCAAAAAATTACAGTTTGGGACCAGCATGCCATGGCAAATCCAAGAAACAGTGGAGAGCAATGTTATTTTATAGGGAAAAAGGAGGAAGTTGGGGGAGGTTGTTTTGAACGATTCCGTTGGAGGCAAGCCGGAGTTCAGGGTGGTCATGGCTCCTGGCTGGCTAGTTCCTGGGACCCTCCTTCCTGTTTGGGGTAGAATGTACACTTCTTTCTATGAGGGCCTGTAAGCTATCTTCCTGCCTTCTGGCCTCCAGACCCCACTGTACATGAAGTTCCCCTTTATTAGTTTTCACAGTCGCGTAGTGGCATCGTGGGCTGGTCACTCGCGTCCTACTGCCTTGGGCCTGGCCCTCCCAGCTGGCCTGAGCTCAGCCCCTGCCCAGCTCCGAGACCTCCTGCTCCCTGCCAAGGCCCCTGCGCTGGCCAGCGGCGGTGCCAAGGCCTGGAGGCCCCGGCCTGTCCGGCGGCGAGGGCTGCCCTGCTCGGAGTGGGCCGCTCGGGGCTGGTCGGCGCCAAGCGCGGAGCCGCGGGGCCGGGGCGGCACCTGGCGCAGGGCCCCGCCCCCTCCGGCCGGAGCGGCGTCTGCAGTGCCCGGCGCCCCCGCGCGGTGGCGCCACCGCGCAGCCCGGCCGCTCTGGCCCGCCCGGCTCGCGAGTGCGGCTGCGCGGCGGGGGCCGGAAGTGCCGGCCGCGGAGAGGTGGCTGGGGTCGGCCAGAAGTTCGGGCGGCGCCATGAAGCGGGATGTGCGCATCCTGCTGCTGGGCGAGGGTAGGCGCCCCGCGGCTGCGGCGGGGATCTTGGGGCCGCCGTGGTCGGGGTCCGGGCGGAGATCTTGGGGCTGCTGGAGTCGGGGTCAGGGTGGGGGTCTTGAGGCCGCCGGGGTCAGGGTGGATATCTGAAGGCCGCCGGGGTCGGGGTCAGGGCGGGGGCTTTGGAGCCGCCGGAGTCGGGGTCAGAGCCGGGGTCTTGGGGCCGCCAGGGTCTGGGTCGCGGAGGGGGGTGTAGGGAGGGGGGTGTCTTGGGGCCTCCGGGGTCGAGGTCAGGGTCAGAGGGCGGGGGTTGCGGGGCTCTTGGGGCCATCGAGTCGAGGTCGGGGCCGGGCCTGTCTGGGGTGGTAAGGGGCGCCACGACCTTGAACTGGCACGCTGACCCCGCTGCCCCGCGTAGCCCAGGTGGGGAAGACGTCGCTGATCCTGTCGCTGGTGGGCGAGGAGTTCCCCGAGGAGGTAAGGGCAGCGCAGCGAAGGGACTGAGGCCCCGCGGGTTCCTTGGGATCACCCCGGGGCGACCTCCCTCTGGCCGAGCTGCCCTCATGGCTGGGTCTGCTTCAGGTCCCTCCTCGGGCCGAAGAGATCACCATTCCAGCAGATGTCACCCCAGAGAAGGTGCCCACCCACATCGTCGATTACTCAGGTAGAGCCCCCCGCCCCACGGTGCTGCCCAGGAGCAGGCGTTTGGGGCAGGTCTGCAGTGGGGTCTCTTCCTTGGTCCAGAAGCTGAGCAGACGGTCGAGGAGCTCCAGGATGAGATCCACAAGGTACAGTGTGTCCTGAGGACTCAGGAACCTGGTGTGCAGCCCGGCGGCGCTCAGGCCCTGGGGATGGGCTGCCACCTTGGCCTGATCGGCTTGGCTCCCTGAATGGTTGGATTAAGGTGCTCAGGGCGGCCTCGGTCTCGCTAATTCTGCTGTGACCTCTCTGCCGTGGGAGTCGTGGGGTTTCCCAGGACGCGCCCTGCTGGGAGCCAGGGAGGAAAGGGATGGTTGGTCTCTCCTACCTGCATGGCTGGCCCGCTCCCCGCTCTCTGTGCCCAGCATTCACTCTTCTGGTGGACCCTGGGGTGGGCCCCTCAGGTAGCTCTGTGCCTGTAGTCCAGTCTGCCGCCCTGGGCCTGGGGCCGCTGTGGGACCCTGACCAGGGCTGCAAGCCACACAGGCCCTTGCTCACGTGTTATTGGGAGGCTGTGCCTGGACCGAGCTCCAGTGGCAGGGGACAGGGGGCGGTGCTGCCCCTTCAGCTTCTGTTGCTTCCTAGGGGCGCCACTGGGCAGGGGTGCAGGTCCCAGCTCCTTGGGGGCAGGCCATTTGCCATCATCGGCCCTTTGTGCTGGTGTTCTCATCATCCCGTCTGCCCACAGCAACACAGGAGTAAAGGGGGTGGCCTTGTCTGTCCTGGGTCCTCCAGGGGACTCACTGGCCAGAGTTGCAGTGCTGGGGCCTGGCGTCTGCAGTGGCGCGGGCAGGAAAGAGCTTATCTTAGGTTTGAGCAGCTGACTGCCAGTCCTGGTGTGATGTGGCAGGGGACCCCAGCTGGAGGGGTACCAGGGAAGGGTGGGCTTCCCAGGCCTTTCAGTCACACCTCACCCACCTGTGAGTGCCAGGGGCAGGGTGGAGCAGGAGGCCTGTGGTCACACGGTGCCACACTCCTTTCTCCACAGGCGAACGTGGTATGTGTGGTGTACGACGTGTCTGAGGAGGCCACCATCGAGAAGGTGAGCGAAGGAGCTCCCTCCCGTCCGTCCGGGGTCCCTGCTGCTGACACCTAGTTCGGTCATTGGCCTGTCCTCTGCACAGACCCCAGGCCCACTCAGCTGACTTGGGCTCTGGGCAACTCGCACCCTTGGCCACCCCATCTCTGACGAGTGACGGGGAGGTTCATGGAGCTACCCCAGATGCTGGGGGTCTGGGGGTCTGTGGTCAGGACCTCTACAGCTTCCCCAGGGAGCCCCTGGGACCCGGCCTTCCTGCAGACAGCGTGAATGGCCACGGGTCTGGACCACACTAGGTCTGTGGAAGGGGCTGCCCTGGGCTACCGACCCCAGGCGCCTTGGGGGTGTTTGGGAACTGCCGGGATCAGTTGAGGTGGTTCTGCCAGTTTCTCTGTCCCACTGGCTTCATTCTTAGCAGCCATGATTTTGGCCCTCAGTGGGCCTTTACTGCCCCCCATCTCTCCTTGAGCCAGATAGAGTTCCAAACGGGAGCCATGGGTCCAGCTGGCCCTTCTTTTTACAGCCGGTCCTTGCCTTTCAGATCCGAACCAAATGGATCCCTCTGGTCAATGGGGAGACTGAGAAGCCCAGGTAACGGGCAGGCCCAGGGGAGCTGGGCCCCACCAGCCCCCATCCCTGGTGACCGTGGGCCTCTCCCCCAGGGTCCCCATCATCTTGGTGGGCAATAAGTCGGACCTCCGACCAGGGAGCTCCATGGAGGCCGTGCTGCCCATCATGAGCGAGTTCCCTGAGATCGAGACCTGTGTTGAGGTAAGGGTGGGAGGGCTGGGCAGGGCACTGAGGTAGAGAAGAGGAGGGGCAGGGATGGGGCTCAGAGGTGAGGCCCTGCGGCAGGCACTCAGCTGGTGGCCCTAGGAGCTTGGAACAGGCCAACTGTATCGTTGAGAGCATGTGGGACCCTGCTTCCTGGGAGCAGGGGCTTCTGACCCCTGTTCCTGTATCTTC
This sequence comes from Equus quagga, assembly GCF_021613505.1. NCBI lineage: Eukaryota > Metazoa > Chordata > Mammalia > Perissodactyla > Equidae > Equus > Equus quagga. Next base: position 644,051 of record NC_060273.1, read on the forward strand.
CTTGGGGCCCTTTGAGTTTCCTGGCATCTGGCACCTCTCTGAGTCTGTTCCTGCTTCTCCCAGTGCTCAGCAAAGAACCTGAGGAACATCTCGGAGCTGTTCTACTACGCACAGAAGGCCGTGCTGCACCCCACAGCCCCGCTCTACGACCCCGAGGCCAAGCAGGTGGGTGACGGGCGTGGGTGGGCCAGGGGAGCAGGTGGCAGCACTGCGGGGTGTACTGACCCAGCTGTCTCCGCAGCTGAGGCCAGCGTGCACCCAGGCCCTCACACGCATCTTCAGGCTCTCGGACCAGGACCTGGACCAGGCGCTCAGCGACGAGGAGCTCAACGCTTTCCAGGTGCGGCCCCTTGGTCTCCTGGCGGTGCCCATCCCTCTCAGGCCGCAGCCGCACTCCATGCCTCGGCCACCCTTTGTGACCACACCGAGCAGTCACCAGGACAGCTGGCTGACTGATGGCGACTTTCTCTCGGAGGCAGAAATCCTGCTTCGGGCACCCCCTGGTCCCGCAGGCCCTGGAGGACGTGAAGATGGTGGTGTGCAAGAACGTGGCGGGAGGCGTGCGGGATGACCGGTTGACCCTGGACGGTGAGGCTCCATGCCCTGCCTGTCCCCTGGGTGTGGGGAGGGGCCCACTTGTGCCTGGTGCCACCCCCTTTTCTGCTCCGTCCGAATAGGCTTTCTCTTCTTGAACACACTGTTTGTGCAACGTGGCCGCCACGAGACAACGTGGACCGTTCTGCGGCGTTTTGGCTATGGCGACACACTCGAGCTGACCGACGACTACCTCTTCCCCCCGTGGGTGGTGGTGGGGCTCAGGGCTTCCCCTCTCCACTCAGTGTTGGACAGGGCCTGGGGCCCTCGGGGCATCTGGCCCAGGGTGGGGTTGGAGCACTTGCTCTGGGCAGAGGCTGGCTCCTGTCAGGATGGCCTTTGCAGGGGTGCCCTGCCAGGGGTGGGCAGGGCTGAGATGCATGCTCAGCCAACAGCCCCTTGCACCCCACCACATATCTGCCTGCTCTGCCGCCTGGCATTGGGCTGGGGGTGGGGAGAGCAGGTCCCACGGGGAGGGTCTGACCACAGACAGGGCCAGCAGGGCAACGCGCAGAAGGTGTGCCATGCATGGTGTGCACGGGGCTCCCCTGGGAACCCGACAGCCCCCGTGCCCCCTACAGGCTCCACGTGCCCCCGGGCTGCAGCACCGAGCTCAACCACTTTGGCTACCAGTTTGTGCAGAGGCTGTTTGAGAAGCACGACCAGGTGAGGGCGCCATGCCTGGCATGCCTCGCCCCACCCCGCCCCGTGGTGTGTGTCACCGTCACCGTGTTAATGCGGCCTCTCTACCCCAGGACTGCGATGGCGCCCTCTCTTCTGCGGAGTTGCAGAGCTTTTTCAGTGTGTTCCCGGCTGCCCCCTGGGGCCCCCAGCTCCCTCAGACTGTCCGCACTGAAGCCGGCCGGCTGTCCCTGCATGGGTACCTCTGCCAGTGGACGTAAGTGCAGCCCCTGGCCTGCCCCGCCCCCCCCAACCTCCCTGCCCGTCGTGATGCCGCCCCTCCCTCAGCCTGGTGGCCTACCTGGATGTGCGGCGCTGTCTCGAGCACCTGGGCTACCTGGGCTACCCCGTGCTCTGCGAGCAGGACTCCCAGGCCCACGCCATCACAGGTGGGTGCCTGTCTTTCCACTGGGCCCAGTGCCTCCTGGCAGCCCCTCACTTGCCCTCATCCTTGCTCTCCACCCACAGTCACCCGTGAGAAGAAGCTGGACCAGGAAAAGGGGCAGACGCAGAGGAACGTCCTCCTGTGCAAGGTGGTGGGGGCCCGCGGAGTGGGCAAGTCTGCCTTCCTGCAGGCATTTCTTGGCCGCAGCCTGGGGGTGAGCATCCGCCTGTGCTGGGCCAGGGGACCCAGCTCCCACCTGAGGCCTCCAGGGGAGGGGCTCTGGGGGCATCAGGCCAGGAGCTTCAGGCCCCTCCCTCCTCAGCACCAGGACACCACGGCGCCCCCTGAGGAACCTACCACGTACGCCATCGACACGGTGCAGGTCCATGGGCAAGAGAAGTACCTGATCGTGAGTGCCAAGTGTCCCCATGGTAGACCCCGGGCCATGCTGGGGGGAGCTGTCCCAACACGTCCCCAGGGGACCAAGCCCCGCACCCCTCTGAGGCCGCCCTCTGTCCAGCTGTGCGAGGTGGGCACAGACAGCCTGCTGGATGCTGCCCCTGACGCCGCCTGCGACGTCGCCTGCTTGATGTTCGATGGCAGCGACCCCACGTCCTTCGCGCTCTGTGCCAGCGTCTACAAGGCAAGGCCCGGCCCGCCCCGCCCCGGGGTCCACCCACACCCTTGGCACGGCCACCACATGACGGCACCCTCACGTCGCCTCTCCCTGCAGCGCCACTACATGGATGGGCAGACGCCCTGCCTCGTTGTCTCCTCCAAGGCCGACCTGCCCGAAGGTGTCTCGCCGCCTGGCCTGGCCCCAGCTGAGTTCTGCCGCCGGCACCGGCTGCCTGCCCCCACCCCTTTCTCCTGCATGGGCCCAGCCCGGCCCAGCTCGGCTGTCTTCACCAGGCTCGCCGCCATGGCCGCCTTCCCGTGGGTATCAGCACCTCAGCCCCTGTGGTGGGAGGCCTGTCCCCGTCCTGGGGCACCAATGTCCCTGTCATCAGGAGAGGGACAGCTTGGGGTCAGGACTGGAGTCGGTCAGGGTTGCAGGGTGGGCCTTGGTCCTGTGCTGATGGCTGGGCGGGGCTCTCAGGACCTCGAGTTCCGTGTGCTGGACACTGACCAGGAGCAGCTCTCCAGGGCTCTGACTTTCCAAGAGGGAAAGTGGGGGAACCCCAGGGGTGTCTCCAACCAGCCCGTCTCTCCTGCAGGCACCTGGCTCCCGGCGAGCTGCACACCTCCTCCTTCTGGCTGCGGGTGACACTGGGGGCTGTCGGGGCCGCGCTTGCTGCCCTGCTCAGCTTCTCACTCTACAGGGTCCTGGTGAAGAGCCGATGAGGCCCTGGCCCTGCAGTCTGACCTCGAGGGGCTTCCTTCTGTCTGAACTTTGCTTCTGAGGACGGGGCCCACTGCCCTGCCCCTGCTCGATCCCGGAGTGGCCCCCCTGGTCTTGGCAGCTTGCGTCCTTCACAGCCACAGATGCCAAGCACTGCCCATGTTTGGGGGCACCATGTGTTGGAGGAACTGGGGGGTGTGAGTGAGGAAGCCAGTGACCCCAGACCCGAATTCTCAGGGCTCCATTGTTTCTTCCTGGTCTGAAGCAGCCAGTGGGTATGAAGAGTCAGAGGGTAGAGTTTTGAGCCAAAGGTAGGAAGTGGAAGCAGGAAGTGGCTGGACCATTGTGTGGACCCCCACCTCCCCCCACCCAAGGCTGTGTCTCTCACAGAAGACATGAAATTGGGTTTTCTAATTAAACTTGACTTGTGTCTTCATCTTGGTTCCCACTTTCCAAAGGTGACTTTTCTTGAATCAGCTAAAAACCATCTTTTGTCTCAGTGTGGACTGGAAACCCAGTTCCTGCCCACCCTGCCTCCCCTCCAGGCCCAGGTCCCCCTCCTGAGCCTCACTCAGGCCAGTGTAAGATCCACTTAGGGCCCAGCTGCAGCCTGGGAGCCTCCGCAGCCACTGAGGTCTGTGCTGGTGGAGAGTGCGCGCCTGCAGGGGGCTGGGTATGCCCTGCGGCAGTGCCCACTCCCCAGACCTCAGCATCCTGTCAGCCTGGCCGGGCTGCACTGAGGATCTGGATTGAGGAGGGACTCGAGTGTGCCGGGGTCCAGAGTGTCCTGCTTCTGGCATGCAGGGTGGCCCTGGCCTGGGGGAGCCACCCTCTTCTCCCTCCTCTTTCCTCCAGAGGCTTCTGTCCCTCCCACCAGACAGGGGACAGAGAACCCTTCTTGGGCTGAGAAGGGGACCTGGCTTGGCTTTGGGTTTCAGCACCTGCTGTCCGAGGAGCTTTCTGGCCATGTTTTCTGAGGCCTGGAGCGGACACGGCCTATGGCGTGGCTGGGTGGAGGACCTCAGCCACCCAGATAAGTTCCCCTTATCCTAACTGCCATCAGAGTTGTTCTATGCAAGGCAGGCCCTCCAGACCAGGGCCCCTCCTGGTGCCTGGATGTGCTGGTCGTAGGAGGTGGGGGGAGCTGCCTGCCCCCCAGGGATGCTTCGGCCTGACCCAGAGGGTCCGGGGTTGGACCCTGAAGTTGTCCCTCTGCCATACCTGCCGGCCTCACGGTCCGCGGGGTGGGTCTCACCCGGTTCAGGGCAGGGCAGGATGCTGTTTCCAGCCGGTGAATTCTCCTGAGGCTCAGCTGCCGGGAGCGATGGCTCCATGGCGTGAGGGTTCTGAGCAGCCCTTGGAGGGGGTTGCTATGGCTACACATCCCCATAGTCTGTGTCACTTCTGTAGTTGGAGGAGTCACCTGCCCTCCCCAGGAAATGAGGCCCATCCCTATCCCACCTGCAGCCTTGTCCGTTGGGGGTTGTCCCCTAATGGCCATGACTCTGCCTGGGCCACTGAGTGGTCTCCTGGGGTCAGGCATTGTGGCTGCAAGAGTGGTCAGGGGCCTCCAGCCCAAGGTGTGTGCCGTGGTTGGTCTCTGAGCAGGAGCAGCTGCAGGGAGCTGTCTCCCCTGCTCCTGGCTGCCCCGTTGGCCTTAACGCCCACCTGGTGGAGAGGTGGTGCCTTCTGGCTGCCCAACTGCAAGGGAATGAGTGTGTCTGGCAACAGGTGACTTAAGGGAGCTCTGGCCTGGGGAGTCACAGGCAATGTGGTGGTCCTGGAAGAAGTGACCTCGCAGCTGAGGCCCCAGCCCCCCGCAAAGGGGCACGTGCGGCAGGGGCTTGGGTGCCACCCAGTGACTTAGTTTCCCAGCTGCTGTCCCGGCGGAAGGCGCAGCTGCACGCAGCCGAGACCCGGGAGCTCTCCTGGCGCAGTGCTCAGCCGGGCAGGGGGACTGGGGTGCCGGCCAGGGCTGCTCCTGCTAGGAGCGCGTCCGCGTGCAGGGCGTGCGCGTGTTCCGGCCGCGAGTGGCGGGGCTGGCGGCGGCGGCGTGTGCAGCGGGGGCGGGCAGCTCCGTGACGTGGCTCAGAGGGAGCAGAGCGGGCGGAGCGGGCGGGCCGGGGCGGAGCGGAGTCGTCCGCAGAGCAGCCCCTCCCGGCCGCGGCCGCCGACCCCGGCCCCCGGCCCGGCCCGGCTCTATGGACAGGAGCTCGCTGCTGCAGCTTATCCAGGAGCAGGTGCGTGGCGAGGTGGGGGGATGGGGGCGCCGGCACCGCCCCCTGCGGCCCTCGCCTTGCCTCGTCTGGGGGGTGGGGAGATGGAGCCCTAGAAAGCCCCAGAGCAGCCCCTACCTGGCTCCATACCCCCAAGTCCCCTCCCTGCAAGACCTCAGCCCCCTGCCTGAGACTCCAGCAGAGGATGAGCCAGACCAGGGCGCCTGAGGAGGGTGAAAGGGAGGGCAGTTGTCCTCAGACCTTGGCCATACCCTTCCAGGATGGGCAGGGCAGGAATAAGGCGGGGAGACTCTTGGAGAGCTGGAGGAGTGGAGGCCTGGGACCTGGGCACCGGTGCCCTGCAGCTCCTGGGACCATGTGGGCACAGGCTGGCCTGAGGGTGCTTAGAGCCTGCCTCCCCCAGCTGGCTTGGCCCAGCCCTGTGGTCTAGGGGCTGGGCCCACCTTGAGACCTTGGCTGGCGATCCCCCACCCCAGCAGCTGGATCCTGAGAACACAGGCTTCATCGGAGCTGACACCTTCACTGGCCTGGTGCACAGCCATGAGCTGCCCCTGGACCCGGCCAAGCTGGACATGCTGGTGGCCCTGGCCCAGAGCAACGAGCAGGGCCAGGTCTGCTACCAGGAGCTTGTGGACCTGGTCAGTGCCACGGTGGGTGGGCAGCAAAGGCGGGGACCTAGGTCTTAGCAGGCACAGTGCCTTGGTGGAGTGGGGTGGGCAGGCCCCTCCTCCCTGCCCTCCCACTGGAGAGGGCTGTGGACACGGGACAGGGTCTCAGACCCCGTAAGGAGCTGGGTAGGTCACACAGGTAGGGCGGCCATGTGGGGCGACCGTGGCCCATGCTAAGGCCCCGCCCCCAGATCAGCAGCAAGCGCTCAAGCAGCTTCAAGCGAGCCATCGCCAACGGGCAGCGGGCACTGCCCCGGGACGGGCTGCTGGACGAGCCAGGCCTGGGTGTCTACAAGCGGTTCGTGCGCTACGTGGCCTACGAGATCCTGCCCCGAGAGGTGGACCGTCACTGGTACTTTTATCGGCACCGCAGCTGCCCGCCCCCCGTGTTTATGGCCTCGGTCACCTTGGCCCAGGTAGGCTGGCCCACTGCCACCTGGGAATCACCCGCTTCGCCGGCTCTCCTGGCCCTAACGCCTGTCTCCCCCAGATCGTTGTGTTCCTGTGCTACGGGGCCCGCCTCAACAAGTGGGTGCTGCAGACCTACCACCCTGAGTACATGAGGAGCCCCCTCGTGTACCACCCCAGCCACCGTGCCCGGGCCTGGCGTTTCCTCACCTACATGTTTATGCACGTCGGGTGAGTGGCTCCCTCTGGCATCCCTCTGGTTGAGTCAGGAGGACTCAGCCCCTCGAGGCGGGGGCTGGGGGCCCGACAGCTGATCTTACTCCTCGAACCCGTTTGCTTCCACATGGCCAGGCTGGAGCAGCTGGGGTTCAATGCGCTCCTGCAGCTGATGATCGGGGTGCCCCTGGAGATGGTGCATGGCCTGCTCCGCATCAGCCTGCTCTACCTGGCCGGCGTGCTGGCAGGTGAGGCAGGTGTGTGCCCCCTGGCCACCTCACTGGTGGGCCTCACTCTCACAGCTCCCCCCTTGCTCATGCAGGCTCCCTGACCGTCTCTATTACCGACATGCGGGCCCCTGTGGTGGGGGGCTCCGGCGGGGTCTACGCCCTGTGCTCAGCACACCTGGCCAACGTTGTCATGGTAATGGGACAGCCATGGGGCAGGGTGTGGGGAGGGGCCCACAAGGCCTGCCTCACGGCCTCTCTGTCTTGCGCCCCATCAGAACTGGGCTGGGATGAGGTGTCCCTACAAGCTGCTGAGGATGGTGCTGGCCCTGGTGTGCAGTAAGTAAGGGGCCAGGGGCTGGGGGGGGCCTCAGCCTAAGGCCAGGGCGCCTCTACCTGCCGCTTCCCTCCACAGTGAGCTCCGAGGTGGGCCGGGCTGTGTGGCTGCGCTTCTCCCCACCACTGCCTGCCTCGGGGCCGCAGCCCAGCTTCATGGCGCACCTGGCAGGTGCTGTGGTGGGAGTGAGCATGGGCCTGACCATCCTGCGCAGCTACGAGGAGCGCCTGAGGGACCAGTGTGGCTGGTGGGTGGTGCTGCTCGCCTACGGCACCTTCCTGCTCTTCGCCATCTTCTGGAACATCTTCGCCTACGACCTGCTGGGGGCCCACATCCCCCCACCGCCCTGAGGGGCTCCCGGAGCCACACAGGCTGGGGCAGAGGCATGTACGGCCGGCCACCAGGCGGGCCTGCATGTGCACCCTCCGTGAATGTACATCTGGAGGCTGCTGCTTCTCCCCTGTGGGGGCGGGTGGTCCCTGTGGTCCACTGAGTCTAGGCAGAGCCTTACACCAGCCCTGGCGCCCCTTCCTGGCCTTGGGGGGCAGGACGGCTGGGCTGGGCCTGGTGGTGGAGGTCCCCAAAGGTGGCCCCAGAGGAGACCCTGCCCCGGGATTCCCGCTAGGACTTGCAGTCTGAGCCTTTTTGGAGAATGAATAAATATTTTACACAGCACCAGGTGGCTGCACCAGGGCTCTGGGGCTGGTCTGGCCTCCCCCACACTTGCTGAGCAGCCCGTGATGTCCCTTCCCTCCATGTGGGTGCCCTGGGCTCCCCCTTGCTCCCCCACACCTGGTATGAGGTGTGTCTGTGCAGGAGGTGGGAGCCCCTGGGGTGGGACCGAGGGCCTCAAATCAGGGGTGAGCTCAGCAAGCATTTATTGAGTACCGACAGCAGCCGGCTCCTGCTCCACCAGCTCCCAGCCAGACACCTGCAGCCTGAGGTTGCAGGGCAGGTGAGCAGGCCCTGGGCCATAGCCATGTTCATTCGGCCTGGGTCCTGCGCTTTTTGGCTGGCCTGGTGTCCTCACGGGTGGACAGGCCAGGGCCAAGGTCTGGCAGCAGGTCGGGGCACAGCTTCTGCCCCACAACCCAAGTCCACAGCGCTGTTTCCACCTGGTGAGGGGTCCACGGCCCTGAGGCGCTGCCTAGGGAGGGACAGAGGGAGTCTGGGGACTAGGAGCACTGGCCACCCTGCCCTGCTGGACAGCTCTGCACACTGCCCCTTGACCTGGATGCCCTCCCTGCCCACCAACAGCCAGCCCCCTCACCTCGGCTCAGGGCTGAGGCACGCTCCCGCACCCGGCTCAGGTACAGCATGTAGTGCTTGAGGGTATACTGCAGGACTGGCAGGCCCGGCACTGCGGCCACTGCCTCGTCGGACATGAAGGCTGCCTCCTCCGGAGCTCCAGCAGCCAGCACCGCTGCGGGTAGGAACGGCTAGCGCTCAGGCCCTGCCAGTCTTGGCACAGTCTTGGCGTGGGGCTGCCGTCCTAGTGACTTCTGGTGGCATGGACGTGGCCATCGTCCCGTTTCAGAGACAAGGGCGCTACCAGACAGGTCCCGCCCGAGACCCCGCCGGGCACCCAGCTCTTCAGACTAACCCGAGGCCGTGGCGGGGCCCACGCCCCGGAGGGCACACAATTCCGTGACTGCTGCCTGCACGTCCGGCAGGAGGCGGAAGGCGGTGGCCGAGCGCTGCACCACCAGCTCCGGGGCGTTGGAGGTCACCAACTGCTGCAGGCGCGGCCGGAAGCGGCCCCTCTGCGGCCAGGCCAGGTTGGGGGTCACCACGGACCGGGGACCCCACCCTCGCCCTGCCCAGGCTCCGCCTCACGCCGTGAGGACCCGCCCCCAGGGTAAGCCACGCCCACGCCGCGATGGCCCGCACGCGGAGGAAGCCACGCCCACGCCGTGAGGGCCCGCCCCCAGAGGGAGCCACGCCCACGCCGAGGGGACCAATCGCAGGAGGAAGCCACGCCCACGATATGGAGACCGCCCCCAGGAGGAGGACCAGCCCCGCCGAGGCTCCGCCCCACCACGTGGGAAGCCCCTCACCGCCATCTTCCACGCCATCAGCCGCTCCAGCTCATCTCGTGTCACGTGCCTCTCCGTGCGGCCCTCGATGGCCGCGGGCAACTCCCTTCGATACCTGAGGAAGGACGGTGATGGGGAGCCCGGCAGCGGGGTTCGCCCGCCTTAACCGATCCCCCCCACCGGCTTACCATCGGTCTAGGGCTTCCAGCCGCCCCTGCGGGTCTGCGCGCGCCCGCAGCACCTCCCCGTGGCTCTCCAGGATGGCAGCCCAGAGGCTCGAGTCCTCACAGCCCCACAGCCCGCGGGCAGCTGCCATGTTCGCGCGCCGGGGCGGGGCCTCGGGAGCCAGAGGGTGTGGCCTCTGGGCCTGGGGGTGTGGCCTTGAGCCATGGGCGGGGCCTCAGGGAGCCGGAGGTGGGGTCTCGGGGGCCGGGGCGGGGCCTCGCAAGGTTGGGGGTGGGGCCGGGGGGAGCCTAGGGGAGCTTCTGGAAGGAAGACCCCTAAACGCGCCGGGCGGAGAGCACTTAGGGCCGCCCTCGGTGCTTCTCCAGACTTTGAGGTCGCGGGTCGTGTCGCCCAGAGCGCACCCTCCCGGGCGGCCCCGCCCCCACAGCGCGTCGGGCGCACGCGCGGCCCCGCCCACCCGCGCGTGTCCGTCCGTCCCGCGGGCCCCGCCCCACGGGGCCGGAAGTTCCGGTGGCGGATCGCTGGACCGGGCCCGAGCGCATCGGGGGCTCCGGCTGCGGGCTGCGGGCGGGCGGGCCGGGCGCGGAGCCTGGGAGCAGAGCCCAGGCCGTGCCGCGCGGCGCTATGAAGGGCAAGGAGGAGAAGGAGGGCGGCACGCGGCTGGGCGCCGGCGGCGGCAGCCCCGAGAAGAGCCCGAGCGCGCAGGAGCTCAAGGAGCAGGGCAACCGGCTCTTCGTGGGCCGCAAGTACCCGGAGGCGGCGGCCTGCTACGGCCGCGCCATCGTGAGTGCGCCCGCGCCGGGGGAGGGGCCGGCGTCCGGGCGGGGAGGGGCGGGGCCGCGGCGTCGGCCCCGAGTCCTCCCGCGAGCCCCTGCCGCGCTGCCCCCGCCGCTCCTTCGGAGGGTCTTGGCTCTTCCGGGGGGCGTTTGGGCTCTGAGGACTCAGTGATGATCTTGTTCAGTGCTCGCTGTCGGAGAACTATGGCGGGTGGGAGCTTCAGGGTGCTTGAGGCTCGCCGGGCCGAGGGCCAGGGACCCTTGCCCCTTGAGAACCCCAGGCCCAAAGCTGGGATCTCCACAGGTCTGGGAAACTTACTTTTACAAAATGTTTTGGAGTCAAGAGGGTGGGCTCAGGCAGGCCTCAGGGCAGGACTCCATCCTCCACCGACTCTCAGGACCCAGGGTCTTTGCGGCTGAGAAATATCTAGTGTCTTGATTCCAGCCATGGGCCCCAAGCTGGGACAGAGGGAGCAGGCTGAGGTCACATTCTCATGTTCGCTGGCCCGGCCTTGGTCCCCAGACCCGGAATCCCCTGGTGGCAGTGTATTACACCAACCGGGCACTGTGCTACCTGAAGATGCAGCAGCACGAGCAGGCCCTGGCCGACTGCCGGCGCGCCCTGGAGCTGGATGGCCAGTCTGTGAAGGCGCACTTCTTCCTGGGGCAGTGCCAGCTGGAGATGGAGAGCTTCGACGAGGCCATCGCCAATCTGCAGCGAGGTGGGCCTACGGCTGGCTGGTTACGGGGGGGCCTGGGACCAGGGGCGGGGCCTGGCCAGCGGGTGACGTGAAGCCTCCATTCCCCAGCCTACAACCTGGCCAAGGAGCAACGACTCAACTTTGGAGATGACATCCCCAGTGCTTTGCGCATCGCCAAAAAGAAGCGCTGGAACAGCATCGAGGAACGACGCATCCACCAGGAGAGCGAACTGCACTCTTACCTCACACGGCTCATCACGGCCGAGCGCGAGAGGTAGGCTGTGGTGGTGGCAGGCTCCAGGCCCCCCTCCCCAAGTCACCACTCTGAAATCAACTCTGAGTCGTGAACATAAGTCTTTATTGATTGCCAACACTGGTGAGCAGGAGACAGAGGGGGACGAGGTCTGAGCAAACCCGAGGTTGGGGTGGACACTGACCTCTCCTGGCCAAACCCACCTCTGACCAGTTTCTGGTCTTCTCCCAGGGAGCTGGAAGAGTGTCAGCGGAACCATGAGGGTGATGAGGACGATGGTCATCTCCGGGCCCAGCAGGCCTGCATCGAGGCCAAGCACGTGAGGGTGCCCTGGCCCATGTGTGGGTCTGTGTGTGTGTGATGTGAGGGTGCCCCTGGTTCCAGTTGGGTCCATGTGTGCCTACACCTAGGGAAGGGATACGAGATGTTTAGCCCACGTGTAGCTGCTCGGTTCTTTGCAGGACAAATACTTGGCAGACATGGATGAGCTCTTCTCCCAGGTGGACGAGAAGAGAAAGGTGAGCCGTCTGTTCTCCAGGGCCTGGGGGTAGCAGGAGTCAGAGCAGTGTCCCTTTCCTGGTCCCTAACCTGACCTGTGTGTTGCAGAAGCGAGACATCCCCGACTATCTATGTGGCAAGATCAGCTTTGAGTTGATGCGGGAGCCATGCATCACGCCCAGCGGCATCACTTATGACCGCAAAGACATCGAGGAGCACCTGCAGGTGAGGGCCAGCAGGCATCGGGGGCAGGGCCTGGACCCCCTGAGCACCTCCTGACCCTGTTGTCACTACAGCGTGTGGGCCACTTTGACCCTGTGACCCGGAGCCCCCTGACCCAGGAACAGCTCATCCCCAACCTGGCCATGAAAGAGGTCATCGACGCATTCATCTCCGAGAACGGCTGGGTGGAGGACTACTGAGACAGGGCGAGTGCAAGGGCCACTCGCCCCACTCTGCCTGGTAACCTGGCCCTAGAGGGCCTTGGGGCAGTAGCTCCAGCCCCCGTACAGAGTTTGTGTCCCTGGATCCTTGCCCCGGTGTCCCTATGCCACTCCCCATCAGTTCTGCTGCTGGGCCGTGAGCCTCTCCTGTCCCCCTTCTGGGTCGGAAACAGCAGGTGAGGGTGGGCTGGGCGGAGGCTGCCGCTGCCACCACTGTCCCTGTAATAAAATCTGTGAGCACTATAGGGGCACGTGCTGGTGTGCGACGGGCTTGCCAGCCGCCCCTTGTGGCTAGCTAAGGAAAGTAGAGATGAAGACGCTGGTGTCGAGGTTGAGTGTGGCATGCCACCATCGGTCGGGGAAATACAGCACCTGGTGGGGATTGCGGGGGGGGGGCACAAGGATTAGTTGGAGACCCTCAGCCCAGCCCGGCCTGGCGCCCTCTTGCCAGCCACTGACCTCACCAGCCTGGATAGTGCACTCTAGGGGCCGTGCAGATGGTGCTAGGGTCGGGTACGTGTCCCGGAGCCAGGCCAGGGTAGTCTTGTTGGGGTGGAACTCGGGTGTCTTCTCAGGGGGGTACAGGAACCAGCGCTGGAGGCAGACCAGCAAAGTCATTCTGTGTTGTGGTCAGTGAACCCCAAGCCACAGCCCCAACCCTGTGCTGACCTTGCGGCCGTAGATCACCTCCGAGAACCCAGGCCCATGCCAGTGGAACGGCACCCCAGAGCCGGCTCCTGTCGGGTCAGTTATGAGCAGCCAGTGACCAAACCGAGTCTGCACTCTCCCCACCCCACTCCTGAGTCTCCTGGTCCTGCAGAGCACCCACCTGCAATCCCGAAGCTGTAAGCAGGAGTGGTGCCCAGCAGCCCGAACGGGGGTGGGGAGTAGTGCCGAAACAGCGACGCCCACTCAGTGAAGTTATTGTCCCCAAAGAAGTAGAGGGTGTCTGCCAGCAGAGAAAGCAGGAGGGCGCAGGGATCCTGGTTCCCTGGCACTCCCAAACGCCCCGACCCCACCCCACCCACCGCTGCCCAAGTCGGGCTCACCGTTGCCCAGGGAGGCGGGGTCCTGGGGGTGCAGTAGATGCTCCACATAGTCCTGGAAGGGCAAGTCCACTGCGGGAAAGGGGCTGGTTAGGACGGGCTGGTGCTGCCTCCAGGACGCTGGCAAGCAGGCTGGGCTGCAGGGTGGGGCAGCTCACCTTTCTGGTAGGAGTAGGTGTTGGCAGTGCTCAAGCGGACCACGCTGTCCCCAAACGAGGCCAGCAGCCTTTGGCGGGAGCACAGGGCCCGGAACCTCTACAAGGAAGGGGAGAGGACCTAAGGCCACGCTCGGCGGGGCGAAGGACAGCCGGGAGGGGCGCGAGCGCTCACCGAGTTGTCCGTGAGCCCCTGCAGGATGACGGGTCTGGAGAAGGCGTAGCTGGAAGAAAGGACGAAGTCACGGCCAGGTCCGGCGCGGCCCCGCGTGGACCCTCCCTCGTGAGGGACGGAGCCCCAGGGCCGCGTTCGCGGGCGGGGAGGAGGGCCCGGGCGGGGCGGGCGCACGTACTGCTGCACGAACGCGGCGTAGCTGAGGTCGGTCCGGCGTTCCACCGTGCAGCGCTGCTCCTCCGTCACGGCCGCCGGCGCGCCCGGTCCGCGCCGCTGCCTGCAGGCACAGCCGGTCAGCACGCGGCCGCAGCGCGCCGCCCCGCGCCCCGCACCCGCCGCCCCGGCGCCCTCACCACCCTCCGTCGCCCGTCTCTCCGGGGCCGGGCCGGGCCGGCGCAGCCAGCGTCCAGAGCACGAGCAGGAGGAGCGGCCGCGCCCCCGCCGCCATGAGCCCCCGTCGCGAGGCACGCCGGGAACCCCATCGTCGTGGCAACGGCGCAGGCGCGCGGACGTCCCCCCGGAAGCGGCGTCCTTAGGCCCGCCCTAGGAGGGGTGTTTCCGGAAGGCGGAGCGAAGGTCGCACCAAGCGCCACTATTGGCTACTGCTAGTTCCCATGGCGACCCTGCCCCGCCGCCCCTCCCCCCGCGTGGCCAGGCTCGCGGACAGCCTTCGGACGGTGACAGGTGGCCTCACACTGCGGCTCCGCGTCCTTTATTGGTTGACACTCCCAGCCCCACCCGCCGGCCGGCCGTCAGGAGTACTCGCACAGGTGGCCGCAGCCCGCGGGGCAGTGCGAGCTGCCTTCCAGCCACTTCATGATGTGCTGCAGGTGGCCGCCGTGGCTGCAGCCCTGGCACCACACGAAGAGCCCCTTGACCACGTGGTGGCAGACGGCGCACATGCTGGCGCAGCGGTGGCACCGGTCGCAGACCCAGCCGCGGCTGCTCATGGGCCGCTTGCAGTGGCTGCAGTTGACGTGCAGGGTGGTGGAGGCCTGGTTGAGGCAGCTGATGGCGCGGCTGGTGCTCAGCTTGACCACTTCGTTGGACACGTTCCAGAGGCAGAAGCGCTGCAGCAGGTCGATGTAGGACGTGTACCAGTGCTCCTGCGGCGAGGGACGGGGCAGGAGGCAAGGTCGCGGCACGGCCAGGGCTTTTGCCCTAGGAGCGGGGCGCAGGGGCGGTGCGGCGGGCGCAGCTGCTCCAGGGAGGCCCTCCCCCGCCCGGGTCACCCACCTGGGTCTGCTCGTCGATGTCCTTGCGCACGCGTTCGCCCAGCACAATGAGCACAGACACGGCCATCTGAACGTCGCCCTGCTCGGCGTAGAAACGCAGCATGTCGCACACCAGGGCAGTGAAAAAGTCGGGCGGCAGGCGGCTGTCGTAGAGTGCATGCGAGATGGAGATGAGCGAGAAGGAGGAGTCCACCGGCGCCAGGGAGGCCGCATCTGCCTCGCTGCCGCTCACGTGGGGCGAGTCGGCCTTGTCCTGCAGGTGCTCGGGCCCGGGTGGCGTGTCCACAATCTCGTGGCGCAGCGGGAAGGCCTCCTGGGGCAGCACGTACTCGGGCTCCTCGGCTGCGAGGCAGGGGCGGGGGAGGCAGGGTCTGAGCCTGGGCCCCACCTGCGAACCCCGCCTCCCAGCCCCGCCCCCACTCACGGTGGGCGTGTTCCGGGTCCAGCAGATAGAGCTCATCCTCCTCGCCCTCCACGTCACCCAGCAGGTAGTCCGCAGGCACGTCGCTGCCTTCAGTCTCCTCGTTATCTGCCCACAAGGGAGGGAGGGCATTCCAGGGGCCGCTGGCTCTAGGACGGCCCAGCCCCACTCCCATGAACACCTGTGCCCGCCCCATCCTACCCTCGTTCGTGATGAGTGTGGCCGAGGAGTCGAGCAGCACTGTGTCGCTCCGAGTGTCACCCTTGCTGCGGTCCAGCCGGGTCTCGCTGCCCAGCCCTGGGGCCATATCTTTCAGGTTGAAACTGGGGGCAGGGAAAGCCCATGGGTAGGTGGGCGGGCTCCCGCAGTCCCACCCTCTGCAGAGACCCTCCCCTGGGTGTCTACCTGTTCATGAGCGGCAGGCCACAGGAGCTGCCCTTGCCCACGCTGTGGTTAAGGTTGGGGGTGGGCACCAGGCCAGGGCTACAGTAGATGATCCTTAACATGGTCCACGTCTGCGCCACCTAGGGGTGGGCACCAGTCACTCACAGGGGTCCTGGGTCCCTGGCGTCCCTTGCAGGCCCCCTCTGCTGGACAGAACCACAAACCCTCAGCTTTCAGCTGCCCCAGGGACCCAATGTCCTGGCTCGCCCCAGGTGGGAAACTGAGGCCCATGGGAAAAACAATAACCCCAGCCTTCATCCTGCAGAGGCACAGAAGGAAGCTGGAGTGGGAGGCGGCCAACGTGGAAATGAGCCTGGGGTCCCAGGCAGGCGACGAGAGAGACAGTGTGGACCTCTGCAGGGCTGGATGTCTTGAGAAGTCTGAAAGCAAGAATGAGCCAGAAGAGGGGGCTCAAGCCCCACGACGCCCCAGACTGGCACCCTAAGGATAGCAATGGCATCTGGTCCACTCTGGGCCTCTGGGCACCCTCAGTTACTGGGGTGAGGGCCGGTGGTGACAGCGGCCGAGCTGAGCACTGAACTCAGGGCAGGGTCTGGGTGCAGCAGTTGAAGGAGCCCCCTGCCCCAAGGTCACGGCCTCGGGCCCCTCCTCAGCCCAGCCCCCCTTACCTGGTTGCGGCCAAGCTCCCGAGCCACTTTTGCATTGTGGTCACACAGCTCAGCCAGCGGCCGGCCAGCCAGGGCATAACGCTCAGCCGTGTCCACAAACCAGCTCATGCTGCCACTGCCAGGTTCCATCTCAAAGACACTGAGGGCACTGGAGGCGAGGCCCGCAAAGGGCTCAGCAGGGTCCAGCTTGCGCTTGAAAAAGATGTGGCGCCGGTCACCAGCATAGGGCTTGCGCCCCGACTCGGTGGCCACGAGGCTCTCCTTGGCGGCAAAGGCCAGGTCCCCAAAGAGGCCATAGCAGAGGCCCTCAGGGTTAGCACGCTCAACAGGCTGGCTGGCATCACGGAACAGGTGCTGGCACAGCGTGCTGTCCTTGGAGCCGGAGAGCAGGAAGGAGGGGTCATGCGGGTGGCGCCAGGCAATGCCTGTTGTGACGTCTCGGTGCTCCTCGAACATGGCGGCTGGCACGAAGGGCCGGCGCACGTCCCACACATAGATGTTGTGGTCCACCATCATGGAGCACGTAGCCAGGTGGTGCCGGCACTCAGGCCTCCACTTGACTCTGGCCACTGAGGCAATGGTTTGCACACAGTGCACCTCCTTGGCGCGGTGCGTGGTCATGTCCCAGACCTTCACCATCTTGTCACGCCCACCTGTGGCCAGCCAGCCCCTGCGGAAGGCCCATGAAACCCTCAGTGACCTCTCCTGGGGTGGGAGAGTTCCCCACCATCTGTCTCACTGGTCTTGAAGCAATGAGCATACCCTTCCTTCCATGAGCCCCACCTGTCCCGCCCTGCTGCCCCTGCCCTCACCCCACACCTGTCCTCGGGGTGCCAGTCACAGCAGAAGACAGGCCCATTGTGGGCCGTGAACATCCTCTCACAGCGGTCAGGCCGCCGAATGTCCCAGAGCTGCACGTTACCATTCTCAAAGGTGGAGGCGAAGGTGAAGTAGTCCCGGATGCTGAACTGGACGTCCCGCACACTCTCAGACTGGCCTGTGGGCCGCACATAATGGAGGGAGAAGGTGAGGGGGCCAGCCCACAGGGGGCTTCAAGAAGGAGAGCACCCAAGGGTGGAGCCCTTGGAGTGACTGTGGACTGGTGTCACATGCTTGCCCGCAGCCCAGGCTGGGAGGCCTAGATGGTGGGATGGAGACCCCCAAGGTCTGTGCAAGGTGGACAGGGGCAAGGAGAGGCCTCACAGAGCAGACACAAGAACCTGGGCTGGGGAGCAGGACCCAGGCATCGGGTGGTATGGACCCAAACTCCCGGACTTTGATTCTCCTCGGATTCTGCGTCTGACACTAGTGGTTGTGCAAAGCTGTGGCTCAGCTTCAGGACCGGGTCTCAGAGCACTGAGCAAACAGCAGCCTCACTGGGCCATCCGGCCACACTCCCTGAGGGTCCTGAGGCCCCCAAGGGAGGCCCAAGGAGGCACAGATGTGGGTGCCCCAGCCTCTGCCCAGTCCTTTCACCTTGAGCTGGAGCTTCCAGGTCAGCCCCAGAGGACCAGAGAGGCCTTGAGGGGCCATGGCCACTCCTGTGGACCATCACACCAAGAGCCTTTGCAGGCAGTGTCCAACGTTCCCCCAGCATAGGTAGCTCAGGGTCTGTCTTAAGAGGCCCCCCAGTTCTTCAAGGTTTCTGAGGGCCCTGTGCTTCACTTGGTCTCATTGAAGTGGACAAGGGAGAGCTGGCTCAAGGCCATCTGTCAGGGAGCTGGGCCTGCTGGGAAAAGAACGTGGGGGGGGGGCAGGCAGTGCACCCCACCTCCTCTGCTTCCCTGGGCTGAGGCGCCGGCAGACTTCCTGCAATGAGGCGGCCTGGTGCTCTGAGGTGAGGGAAGAGGAGACAGTGAAATGAATCCTCTGTTCGGCTGCCCAGGGCAGCTGTGGGCCTGCTCAGGCTCTGCCCTCTCCTCATCCCACACCTAGCCTCGACTCTGCAGGTGCATCAGAGCAGCAAACACACACCAGGAACCCCTCACACCTCAGCCAGGCCTGCCCCTGCCCTCCCCTGCTGACCCCACCCACTCTTCCAGGGCCAGCATGGCTGGCCTCTCCTCCAAGAAGCCCTCTGGGAGCACATCTGAGGACCTCTGATGCACACAGCACTTCTCAACCTGCCCCGACAGGCCAGCCGCCTGCAGAGATGCACACCTGCCCAACCCGCCTCCAAGGGCCTCACCGGAGAAGGTGCTGACAGAGTCCTTCCTGCGGAGGTCGAAGCACTTCATGAAGCCGTCCTGGGAGCCACTGAGCAGCACGTGGGCCTCAGTGGGGTGGAAGCAGACTTTGTTCACCGTGCGCTTGTGCTCTGTGAAAAGCTGGTCCTGCTTGTTGCGAGATGGCCGGCCCAGGTTCCATGTGACCACCACGCCATTGGTGGCTGCTGTGGCCAGCAGGTTCTCATCCATCTGATGCCAGACCACATCAGCGCAGCTCAGGTTGAGCGAGGGCTTGCGGCCCACACGCAGGTTCAGCTTCTCCACAAACTGCTCCTCCTCGATGGCATAGATCTTGAAGATGCTGCGGCCTGCCACGACCACCTGGGCCGCGTCCCGGCACACACTGATGGCGTTGGCCGGCGCATCCAGGTGGCAGTGCATGGTGCGGCCTGTCAGTGCACTGCCACCCAGGGCCGTGGTCACTCGGGACATCTTCTCCATGGCTGCACGGGTAGTGGGGACAGGAGGTCAGTGAAGTCGGCTTGCCAGGTCAGCCTGGGGTGAACCGTCAGTTCAGATCCTTCACCCTGGTTGAGTCCCCCAAAACCGCTTAGGCCTGGGCTGGCCAGTCAGGGCAGTCCACTGTTAGTCTAATAGGCAAGTTCCATCGCCCTAGTGGGGTGGTCAGAAGGCGCCGTGGCTGCCCTGAGGCTGGTCAGTCCCATGTTTGCCTTTTGGTCAGTCGTAGCCCAGGCCACCTCTCCATCCCCCCAACAGTCAGATCTGGACGGTCACTGGACCTTCGGTCAGTCAGTCCCGGCAGGGAAGCGCGTGAGGCGGTCCCCACCGTCCACACAGTGGCCTCCGGGGAGGAGGCAGAGGGCCGCGGGGCCCGGGGACTCGGGTCCAGAGGCGCTGGGGACACAGAGGGACCTCAAGCACCGAGCTGTTTAAGGAGCCCGATGGGGTCTGGCGGGGCGGGAGGCAGGAGGCGCGGCGGCGCGGAGTCTCGGGTTCCGGAGGGCGGCGCTGGGGCTCGGAGACAGCGCGAACGGAGACCGAGAAGCCGGAGAAACCTCGCGCCCCGCCGGCACCCGAGCCATCTCCTAAAATTGCCGGGCCGGGCCGGGCCGGAAGTGCCGCGCCGGAAACAGCCCGTTTCTTTCCCGTCCCTTGCTGGAAGTGGTCCGTTTCTTGTCAGCCCCTCGCCGGAAGCAGACGCCCACAACACGAAAGTTCCGCATCCGGGAGCTGCGCTGGTGGAGGCGGAGGGATGGGCCAAGGACTTGGGTAGAGGAGCTCCCCCGGCTCCGCCGCAGTGGTTGGTCTTTTTATCGCGTTATTCTAATACCAGTGCTCGTCTCTCCTCCAAGGTCCGTCAGCAAGTCCGGGCATCCCTAAGCGAGTCCTGAATCCCTCCAGTGGTCTCCATCTCCTTCCTCACTCCCCCCTGGACCCCAGGAGCAGTCTCCTAACGGGTCTCCCTGGGTCCCTCGTTCCCTCTCATCTGAACCCCGCCCAGCAGCCAGGTACCACTCTTCGGCCTAAGCCCCGAAAGCTCCCCACCGTGCTGGGAATACATCCCAAACTCCTGGCCTCTGCCTCTTCCGACGTGCCTGCAGCCGCCTCGCCTTCCATCCCTTCTTCCAGCCCGCCCAGCTTTCCTGCCTCATGGCATCCCTGTCCCTCTCTTAGCCTCAGTTGCCTTGTGCATGAAACAGGGCTCGTTTTTGCCCCTCTGAAAGGATGGGCTAGATCCAAGATATTTTGGAAGGGGTGTTAGGTGTAATGACTGCAGTGTCTGCCTCTCCCACTTTAAGCAATGAGAGGTTAGAGACCTTCTGTGTTGGTCACTGCTGGGTTTCCAGTCTGGCACCGTGGAACCCGGCCTCGACATGTTTGTTGGAAAGCCCAATAAGTCTGATGAGTTGAGAGGTGCACAAGGATCCAGAGACTTGGGTCACCGAGGGCAGATAGACCATTCCCCGCCATGGTCTGATGACCTAAAAACAACTCAGACACGTGTTTTTACAACTTTTTTTTTTAATATATATTTTTATAAACAGGTCACGTGATAAAATAGCACAAGAAACACTTACCAAATATAAGGTTATATCTTCCGCATATACAGGAGAATGAGGTCGTTATGTACAATAAGAAAATGATTTTAGGGGTTGGTTGGTTTTGTTTGTTTTCCTCTCTCCCCTTAATTTTTCTTCCTACAGTCGTTGGAAATGTCACAGCTTCAGTTGCATTAATACTTTGGACAAATGGACAGCTGCCCCCTCCCCACTAGGGAGCTGTGGGGAGGCGGGGCTGAAGAAACTGGCTCCTGACCACCTCAGCCCTGGAGTTTCTTGCTGGCACTCCACGGGCAGGAAAATCTTTGGGCTGTTGAACCGTTTCTCGGCTTCAACAGCATCTCTCGCTCGCTCGCTCGCTCTTTCTCTCTCTCTCTTTCACTCTCTGGCTCTCTGGAAACTGGTTACTCTCTTCCAACCAGATTGGGGGGGTTCCCAAGATTGGGTGTGGGTGCTGTATCTCCTGGGGCTCAAGGTTGGATGGAAAGGGGTCCCAGCCCCCTCCTCAGCAATTGCCAAGATGTGCCAGCATCTCCCAGGACTTCCACATGTCTTGGGATCAGACAGAACACGGTCAGAGCCCATTTGGGCAGGCAGAGGTTTGGGAAGCCAGGGAGGGGTGGGGGGTGGCTAGGAAGGAGCCCTCCCTCCTCTGGGTGCTGAGGGTGTGCTGGCCACTGGAAGATCAGCTGCTGGCTGGCGCTGACCCTGACCTTGGCTGGGAGCCACTTTTCCAGCTTCCCCCTGCTGGAGACCTGCCCAGGGTGAAGTGTAGCATTGAGAGGTCTGGCCCAGGTGGCTACAGGGGCTGTGGTATGGGGCCCACCAGGACTGCTCCCAAGGCCTGCAGACCCTGAGGGTCGCTCCAGCTTAGGGTCTCTCAAGGTGGCTGTGTCACCCTGGGTTGAGGTGGACTGGAGCTGGCTGGGCTAATGTTGATTATGCCAAGGTCATTGTCACTCATCCAGTCTGCCCCTCTCCCAACCCAATTCTGCCCTAGCCTGGCTAGGGCCCAAGGACCTGTAGGCCCGCGGGTGGGGGCGGGGCGAGCAGGGGACTGCCTCACACAGTGGCAAGAAAGAGGGGCGGTCGCTTGGGTCAGGCTGGCATGAGTCAGGGGAAGGGCGGGTGGGACCTGGGCTCCTTGGACAGTGGGCCATGGCTTGGGCGGTGGCCTGTTTCCACCTCGCACCCCTCGGAGGGCTCCAGGCTTGGTGCAGTGGAAGATGCGGGAAGCCCTTGGGACTCTTCCGGGCCCCGGTGTCCTGGGGGACCCAGCCCCCGTCAATCCCCCTGGGCCCTGCCCGGGATGGGGGGACAGCGGGGAGACAGAGCGGGGTGGGGCGAGGGAGGCGGTGAGGGCGGCCGTCTGGGGAGCTTGAAACGCCCCCCAGGACCGAGCCCCGGGCCCCCTGCAGCGGGCGGGCGAACGATGGAGGCGGGAGTGGCGTGTGGAGGGCGGGCGTGCAGTGCGGGCACGAGGGGCATGCACAAAGTCCCCGAGTGTGCGTGCGTGCGTGCGTGCGTGGGGCTGGCCCCGCCCGCCGCCCCCTCCCTGCCCGGGGCGTGGCCAGGAGGGGCGGGGCGGGGCTTCTCGGTTCGCCCCGCCTCCCGCGCGGGGCGGAGGGCGCGGGGGCTCCCCTGAGCGCCGGGCCGGGAGAGGGGGCTCAGCGGCGCCCCCGCGTCCCCGCCCGGAGCGCGGCGGGTTCCTGCGACGGGGGCGGAAGGCCCCGCGCTACTCGATGACGAGGCAGCGGGGTAGGTGCTGCGAGAAGTACTTGAAGAGCTCGGGGGTGGCCCCGGGGCAGTTGGTCAGCTCCAGCTCCTCCAGCTCCTGCAGCTGCACCAGGCCAGACAGCCCCGTGGTGGTCAGCAGCGGGCAGCCTGCGGGGGCGGGAGGCGGGGCGGCGGCTGAGTGGGCGTGGCCCGACGGGGCGGGGCGGGGCGGGGCAGGGGCTGGAGCTTGCCCAGCGTCTCCGTCCTCTGACTCGAATCTGGGACACCGAGTCATCCTCAGGGATGAGTCTGCACAAGGGACCTGGCCGGAGTGGCGGAGTCAGACTAGATGGGGTGGGTGGTCACTGTCCAGGAGGGCGGCAGGGGGTCTCACCTGCCAGAGACAAGAGACGCAAACTCCTCATGGCCAGGAGGTGCTTCAGCCCGAAGTCCTGCACCTGGGCGGGAGGATGGGGCGAGTTAACGATTTTCCCTAGCGCCCTGGGGGAGCCTCACTCCTGGGGTCGGGCGAGGGGTAGGGTTCAAAACGAGGGTTTCTCAGCTCCCCTACGGAGCCAGGAGGCAGCTAGGGAGTGCGGTGAGGGCCCTGGGGACTCCGTACGTTCCGGTTACGTTGGCCGCTGGGTGTGAAGGGATCCCAGACTTCCTCACAGGATCTGAGTGGGCCGGGAGCAGGTCAGGATTGTCTGGCTGGGGGCTCTCCCCGCGCCCCCCCACCTCCCCTGCTTACTCCTCAATCTCGGAGGCCTAAAGGGCCGGTACCTGGCAGCACCATCGCAGGTAGAGGCTGCGGAGGGACGACATGGTGGACAAATAGCTGAGGCCGGTGTCCGTGATGCGTACACACCTGTGGTTGCAACAGAGCGAGGCTGCCACTTTCAAAACACCTCGCCCCGCCCCTCGGCTCCAACTGGTTCCTCCTTCTCCCGGAGTGCCCCTGGCGTGAACTCCCCTCCTGCCCCACCCACAATACCTCCTCCCTTCCCGTGGCCCCGCCCCAGCCAGGCTCCGCCTCCTCCCCGATCCTGCGGTGGTATCTCTCACTCCGAAGGACCGAAGGAGGCCGGTCGCCGGTTGAGCCCCACCCTTGTTACAGCCGCATCCCGGCTAGCGTTTTAGGAGGGCCCCGCCCCTCAACTCTCGCCCCGCCCCATGCGCAGCCGCATTCTAGCTACAGGTCTGTCCACTAGTCTAGGCTCCCTGCTTAAAAGGTCCAGCCGACCCCGCCCTACAAGGCCAGGGGACGGGGGACGCGCACACCTGTCCAGCACGAGCTCCTCCAGGCGGTGCAGGTCGCAGGCCACGTACTCCAGCGCCATGTCAGTGATGCGCGGGCACCAGGAGAGGTCGAGGCTGCGCAGCTTGCGCAGGTTCTCGGCCACGAGCTCGACGCCGTCGTCGGTGACCTTGGAGCAGCCTGAGAGGCTGAGCGCGGTAAGGTTGGGCAGGCTGTGCACCACGTTGACCACGCCGTGGTTGGTGATCTCCCAGCAGGAGAGCAGGCGCAGCGTGTGCGTGCTGTGGCCCTGGCGCGCCGTGAAGTAGGCCAGCGCCGTGTCCGTCACGTGGTAGGCCTGCAAGCTCAGCTCAGCCAGGTTGGGCAGCAGCTGTGAGATGGCCGCGATGGCGTCATCGGCCACGTTGATGCAGTCGCTCACGCTCAGCGAGGTGATGCGCGCGCTCAGGCTGGACCACAGCCCCGCCTCGGTGAAGTCGTTGCAGCCGGACAGCTCGAGGCGCACTACGCCCTGCATCTGCTCCAGCATCACCTGCGGGCGGGCAGGCGCGAGGTCAGGAGGCCGACCTCGTCACCGTGCAAGTTGACCTCGGTTCCCCCTGACGTGCGCCTCCCTGCAGGGCGCGGTGAGGACGGTGGGAGATGGGGCGGAAGCAACACGCGGAGAAGCGGTGTTCTCGAGTGTGGACGCATGTAAACATGCATCCAGCTGTACTCGGACCAGTGCACTCTACAGTGTGTGTGTTACACCTCAACAACATTCTGAAACAGCAGGCAGGGCATGGGGCAGCCTGGAGCCCAGGGCCTGGCCACAGCAGGTGCTGGGAGGAGTTGGTGTGAGTGGTTTGATAATTAGAGTCCAGATGCACAGCTGCTCCCCTGACCTTTGCCCCTGGTCCCCCCACCTCCTCCAGCATCTTCCCCGCCCAAGGCCAGCTTCATGGGCATGCAGAGCCCCGCACTGGGAAGAGCCCCAGACTTAATTGACTGCTCTGCTGTCGCTGTCTTGAAATTCTTAATCATCTTTGAACAAGGGACCTGCATTTTCATTTTGGACTGGGTCCCCCAAATTATGTACCCAGTCCCGGCTTCGCCCCACCCAACAGCAACAATCCTCCTCAGGGCACTGGCACCGCCCTCAGCTACTTTGCTCCTTGTGTGCCCCACCCTCCTCTGGGAGACGCCCCCCACACCTGCTTGGTCTCTACAGCCTCGCCCGGCCCGCCCCCCGCCCGTCCCCCCCGTCCTTCCCGGCCAGCAGAGGGCGCACCTCCAGGCCGGCGTCAGTGATGGTGGAGCGCTTGAGGCTCATGGCCTTGACGCCCTTCTTGGAGAGGGAGTAGTTGTCGATGAACTCACAGATGTCCAGGTCGGAGACACCGACCAGGCAGAAGCCCTCGAAGCCACGCGCAGCGAAGCCCTGCAGGTTCACGAACTCCTTCTCACCACCAGGCAGCACGTTGTAGAGCTCCTTGGCGTGCAACACGGGTGTCAGGCCTGCCCAGAACTTGGGCTGGTAGAGCACGCGCCGCCAGGCCTTGCACACCTGGGCCAGCACGCACTTCTCGCAGGCCGAGAAGTACCAGAACAGGCCGTTGAGGATCTTTTCGTCTGTGGCTAGCGGTGGCCGCTCTGCTGGGGGCCCAGGCACCGGCGCTGAGGCTGGTCCACCAATGGGAAGCCCCGCGGCGGGGCACAGGCCCCCCGCAAGGGCAGCCCTCGGCATCGGGGAAGCCAGGCTGGGTGGCGGGAGGGTGGGTGGGGGTGGTGGCTGGCAGGGGCGGTTCTTGGCAGCCGGAGTGCCCTTGGTGATACTGGCTGCACCCAGGCCGTTGGGCTGGCCCGGCAGCTTTACCAGGCCGTTTCGAGGCAAGCATGGAGGCTTGGAGTCGCCGTTGATGCCCGGGCTCGACATCTTCCTCGCTAGCTCTGCAGACAGGGTCCGGGAGGGGGGAGTGAGTCTGCTGCTGGCTCAGAGCTGGGCTCCTTCCCATCCCTGGGCGTCCCCTTCCACGGCACTCCCACAACCACCCACAGGACAGAGGATCTTAGTGCAAGTCTCTCCACCCCCAACTGAGCAACAACGGGACGGCAAGGCTGGTCATGACCACGGCATTCCCTGAATGCACTGAGCTCAACCTGCACAGGCTCACAGGGCTTTTTGATGCCTAGGCACTACGGTTCCCATTTTACAGATGAGAGAACAGAGGTGGAGACAGACAGACACTTGCCAGTGACTGCTCCCTTCACCTTTGCTACCCTGATGCCCACCATTGGTGCCTGCCAGGCCTGCCTCTGCTGGGCAGGGGCTGGGGAGCTGAGGGAGAGGGTTTGGGGTGGTCTCTGGCCCCTCCACTATGGGGTGCCAGCATGGCTCTCTGGAGTGGTTCCAGTACCCCGTCTGAGACTTACACACCAGCCCCTGAGAATCTCAGTGGCTACAGGAGGTTCTGTGGCTCAGAATCTACCCAAGGAGAGGGCAAGTGTCTTCTCAGCATTTACCATGATGCCAGCACAGGGAGTCCCTGACACATACTTTCTCCTTAATCCTCCACCCAATCCACGGAGGACAGTGCTGTGATGACCGTGCCAGCTGTACAGATGAGGACACTGAGGCCAAAGCAGCGTGAACTGCTTGCCCAAGGTCACAGTCAGTAAGTGGTGGAGCTGGGGCTTGGACCAGAGCTGACTGTGGAGGGCTACATGTAGGAAACTCCTCAGAAGGTGGGGCCGAGACCACCCCCAGCTCCCCTCCTCAGGCCTCTGAGGCTGTGAATGGGTGGCAGAGGGCACTAGGTACAGAAGACTCTAGAGAGAAGGGGCAGCAAGACCCTCACAGTGCCACCATCTGCTCCACATTCCAGATCTCCTGCCCACCCCACCCCAGGCACCCAGTGAGGAGGGGACCCAGTGCTCACCTGCACAGGCTCCGGGGTCACAGACCCTGGACTTGAAACAGCCCCCCAGTCCCCCCTCCTGCTCTGTGGCCTCCGTGAGCTACTTCCCTTCTCCAGCCTCACTTGGAAGCCTGGGAGGTGATGATACCCCCACAGGACAACGTGTGAAAAGGGCTAAGCATGTGAGCACCTGGAAGGTGACTCGAGGTTGCTTCTGATCCCCATGGCCGGCCTGAAGGGAAGGGGACAGAAGCCACTGGGAGGGAGGGAAGCGGAAGGTCCTGGCTGCTCTTCCCAGCACCACATCCTCCACGAGCTCCCAAGCCCTGGACAGGACAACCCTTGCCCACATTCCACGTCTGGGGAGGGAGAGCAGACCTGGGCTGGGACCAGAGGTCTCACTGGAACATGCGGTCCTCATAGCTGCCAACCCACCTTTGGGTCCAAAAGCCTTGCTGCCCTGGCAGCCATGAGTTCCCAGTCTGGCCGTGCCCCCCCCCCCACCCCGCGGGCACTCACTCCCCAGAAGAGGCTCCCACATCTTGGCTGCCCCTTCATTACAGCTCAGGACCAAGTAGTAGCAGCAGCACACTGGCTGATACACGACATCCATAACCACATTTGCAGAAGAATGCCCACTGAGATAATCATGTATTTCCATCTCAAGGCAGCCTGGCGGGGGGAGGGGGGGAGTAGGGGGGTGGCCACTACTGTTACCCCCGTTTTCAGATTGGAACCTGAGGCTCTGAAGAGTTGCAGTTTGCCCCACAGTGGCGGGGGCGACCTGACATGAGGGCTGCCCCAGATTGCTTCATACCAGTACACAAGAAGGGGACCATCGTGGGACAGCAGTGCCTCACGGAGGGACAGGATGAAGCCCACCACAGGCCCCCACTCCTGGGGCCATGGGAGATGCTGTCCCGGCATCTCCCTCCTGTGGGCTGTTCTGGGCACAGAGAGGCAGCCCCAGCCTGAATACCTCTGTGTCCCCGGAGCGGGGCGCCATGATTTCACGGCTCGGGGCGGGCCGCTTCCCGCAGACCAGGCGCGCCCAGCGCGGCGCCCGGCGCGCAGCACCATGGACAGCGCCCCTCCCGCCTCTGTGCGCGTGCTCCGGCGGGCGGGCCGGCCGGCCGTCTCCGCCGCGGACAGCGGCTGGTGGGGGCGGGGTGGGGGACGGCCGGCAAACCAGCTCAGCAGGGAGGGGCCCTGGAGGCGGAGAGGGGAGAGGGGAGAAGCCGCCCGCTCGACTAAGATCCGGAGGAGGCGGCGGAGGCGGCACCAGGGGAGAAATAACTCAAGAGCAGTGCCGATTTAGGTTGAAAATGCTCCCAGTCAGGAGTGTGCACGTGGAGCGCCTGAGTTGGGGGGATGCACGTGGATGCCCCGGGCATCAGCGGGGCTCCCTTCCCGTCCCCCACTGGAGCTCACATTTGCACACGCCCACAGTCCCATCCCCACCCTCCAGCCCTCAGGGTCCAGCTGGTGAAAACAAGACAGCCCATGGTAGAGAGCCCAGGAGAGGGAGGGGCCAGGCTGAGGCTGGCCCTCAGCAGCTTGGGGACAGTGTCTGAGGTCTGGCTGCCCCTCATCCCACACCCCCATCCCTGGCCAGAAGGCACTGCCCTGCCTGTGGATCAGCCCTACCCCTGGGTCCTGGATCGGAGCTGCCTCCCCACAGAGGCAACCCTGCTGCTCCCGACCTTGTCCATGGTCCTGCTGAGCTCCAGCTGCTCCTCACACTGCAGCCTCACTGACCCAGCCAGAGAATCCCCCGCTCTGCTCTGTAGCTCAAAACTGGAAATAGCCACACCTCAGCCCAGGGCTCAGGGCTTTGGGAGAAAGCTGAGCTCACGGTCGGAGATGAGTCTTCCTGCCAGTTAAGTAAGAGGTCCCTGGGGGGCTAGGACAAGGGCTTCTCTGTCTGGCCCTGGCCCCACCCACGGGGCCAGGCGGGTTGCAGAGCCCCCCAACCCCCTTCTTGGTCCCTGTGACTGCCACCACTGCACCCAGGGCTCAGAGGACCCGCTTGGAGTTTCCTGCCAGGATGGGGTAGGGGCAGCTGCCAGTCTGCTGGGACTGCCTCCCCCCTATAAGCACCAGGAGCTAATGCCAGGAAAAGAGCCTTTAAAAAAAAAAACGGCCAAGCTTGCACATTCTCAGCCTCAATCCCTGGTGCGTGGTGCCTCAGTGTGGGGGGGAATTCTGGGAGAGGTCCCCTCCTAGGATAGGCTTCAGGACCCGAGGCTTCTGGGCTTATCCCGGGGGGAAGGAGGGAGGTGAGGGCCACTGCTTTAGTTGTCTTGTTCTCATCAGCCTGAGCAGAGCTGACCGTGGCCTCTGTGTTTCCCCAGCCGACTCACCGCGAAGCACGGGGGCCAGGGTAGACCTAGGGAGCTAGCTAGGGAGCTAGAGTGATGGGCTCCTGGGAGGACTCCAGAATGTGGCGGCGTCCAGGCTGACAGTCTGCAGATGGCCATGCTGGGGCTTCACAGGAGCTGTCTCCTCTGTGGGTCAAGTCACTGGGCCCTGAGACCCAGCAAGTCCACCTTACAGCCTCACCTCCGGCCCCTCTTCAGCCCTGAACCTACCATCCAGCCACACCCCCTGTCATGCATTCCTCCTCCACTCCCCCTCTGCCCAAACACATATTGAAGCCCCTGCTTGCTCGCAGGCCTCCCTGCTCCTTAACCCTGCGAGCTCCTTCTCCTTCTTCAGTGTGAGTGCTGCACCTGCCTCCCCCTGTGGGACCCCCAGCACTGAGAAAGCATCTCCAGGGTCTCAGTCATCACATGGGTTGTCATCACTGTCTACCCGTCTGCCTCTCCCCTTGGCTGGGGACTCCTTGAGGACAGATGGCACCATGGTGAGTGACTCTGAGTGCCTGCTGAATGAATGAGTGGATGGAGGTAGGAATCTCTGTCCAGTTATCAGGGTCAGACAGAAAGGGGTGCGGCTGCCAGAGGCCCAGGAGCCTTGATGGAGGGCAGGTCAGATTAAGAGGAGGGCAGTCAGTAGGGAAGCTGTAGCTCAATTAATAAATCTGGTTGTAAGAGGCTAGTGTCCACAGGGGAGGGAGGCCACTGGGGTTGGGACTGGCTTGGCACCAGAGTCTCTGAGAAGGTTCCTAAGACCCCGGGGCTTGGGGCTGGCCCTGCGGTTATCAGACCCTTGGGAAGAGGACCACTTGTGTCTCCTTTTTGGCTGAGTCCCCTCTTGGGAGCTGCAAAGTTAAGGAAGCTGGCTATTCGTGTCCCATTATCTGGTCAGACCCAAGGGGAAGGGGACAGGAGCCACTAGGGCGCAGGGAACAGGTGGTCCTGCTCTGTTCTTCCCAGCACCATGCCCCCCACTGCTGGTCTGAGCCCTTTGCACACTGCCAGGCCAGGAACGGGGAAAGTGAGGCTCAAGAGTCAATTTTCAGAAGTTGTACAATGCTGCAATTTGACCCCCAAACCCCCAGTCTGTCTGACTCCCAGAGCCCAGGCCAGGCATGGTGGTCCAGAGGGCAAGCCCGGGCCCCCAGCTGGCCTGCCGCTGGCCAGATGCCCCCACTGTGGCCTCCTTTTTCTGCTCAGTTCTGCTTTGGACCCCTGGGTCTCTCCCTGCATTGTCCCTGTCATGCCCTGCTCTCCTTCCAGAGGCTGCAAGCTGCATGTCCACCCCTGACACTCTTCTTTTTTTTTTTTTTTTTTTGAGGAAGATTAGCTCTGAGCTAACTGCTGCCAATCCTCCTCTTTTTGCTGAGGAAGACTGGCCCTGAGCTAACATCCGTGCCCATCTTCCTCTACTTTATATGTGGGACGCCTACCACAGCATGGCTTGCCAAGTGGTGCCATGTCCGCACCCGGGATCCAAACCAGTGAATCCTGGGCCGCTGAAGCAGAACGTGCGCCCTTAACCACTGTGCCACTGGGCCAGCGCCCCGGACACTCTTCTTTTGGACCGCTCATGCTCAGGAAACCGTCCCCCACTCAGGGCCTCCAGCTTAGAGGTTTCTTCCTCCACCCTTGATGTCCCCATCTGACACAGCCCACCCTGGATGCTCGGGGGCCTGGCCGCAATAGAACACAGACCAGTTCCCCTTGCCCGCTGAGGGCCGTGGAGCCGGGAACAGCATGGGTAGACAGAAAAACTCACATCAGGTCGATCTGCGGTGGCAGCCCTGGGGGCTGGGGTGACAACTGGGGTAGCAGGCTGACAAACTCCATGACAAGCCCCGTGACTCAGACACAGTCACATCCTTGCCACCTTGCACATGTCCTAGCAGCAGCGCTCCCCTCCCGCCCCCAGCTCAGAGGTGCTTCTGGGGTGCAGGCTGCCCCACCCATGCACCAGGGGCTCTGGGAAGGGAGCACGTGGGCCTCACGAGAGGCCAGAGTTGATGTTCCAGCAGACTGAGTCCTGTGGCCAAGCTCAGGACAGTCAGCCGTGGGGACTGGGCGCCTCGGGGAGTAGACATTGGGCTCTGAGCCTCAGCTCAGCCCCGCTGCTCTGAAGGACTTGAGTCCCCCAGGGCCTAGGCCTGGGGTGGGCAGTGCCTGCTGCTTTGGGGGGCTGCCTCGAACCCTCCTCTGTTCCCTGCCAAGTCGGGGAATGTGGCCTGAGCCCACCCTCTGTGGCTGGTCTGGCTGAGGCTCCTCCCAGGCCACCCACTTAGCCCACAGAGGTTCCTTCGCTGCCACCTCCACTCTTCCCCATGCCAGCCCTCTGAGATACAGCAGTGAGCTCCCACGTGTGACCGAACAGGGACTGCAGGCAACCAGCAGCGCCAGCTGAGGATCCCTTCCCCACCTCGGGGCGAGATGTCTCCCTGGCTCTCAGCAGCACAGGCCTTCCTGGGCCCAGGTCCCCCCACCCCGGGGGCCACTTGTTCCCTCCTGATCAGTTGGAGCTGGGACTCACAAACACCCTGGAAGGAGGCGTGAGCTGGAGAGTGGCGCCTGTCCGGTGAACTCCCCAGCATTAGAGGTCCCCATGGGCCTGGCCCGAGGTACGGGGCAGTCGAGGCAGGGAAGCCACGTAGTGGAGGCAGCGGGCACCGGGGCAGCTGAGTCCTGGGGTCTGAACTGCCCATGTTTACTACTGAGGCTTGACTTTCCCTCCTTCCCAGACAGCTCCTGGTCCAGCCCTGTGACCACCTCCTGGGCCAGTGGTCTCCCTCAGGCCTCTGCCCTGGCCTGTGGGACCCCAAAACCTCTCAGGGTCCCAGCCCAGCCCAGGCCTTCTGCTTCAAGGCTGCTGTCCAGCAGCCCTCAAAGGAGTTGGCTGGAAGAAGGGGCCCTGTGCCCACCTGGCACCAGGGAGGCCTGCATTGACCCTGGTCAGTGGGCCCTGGGAGGTGGCAGGTGTGGAGAGGGGCCTGACGGAGGGGGCAGGTGAAGCAACATCGGCCATCTGCTCTCTCTGTGGAGGGAAGGCTTCCTGTGCAGAGGCCGGGAGGGGCTGGAGGAGTGGCCACTGGGCCATGGGTTCCCTGAGGCTCCAACAGCCAGGCCTTCTGTCTTTCTGGGGTGACGGGGAGGGGACTCTCCCTATCTGCTCAAACTCCCAGGAGGACAGCTCCCCTCCCCCCCAGCAAGTCTCAGGGTGCCCAGTGCCCCCTTCTGAGGCCCTCCAGCCTTGGCCAAGGCCCGACCCTTCCTCCAGAACCAGGCACGTGGTCAGCCCCTCCCTTCCCCTTGTCCTCCCACTGTGGAAGCTCCATACAGGCCCGGGTCCAGGAGGTGTCCACGGGCAGACCAGCCCCCGGGCCGTGCGACCTCAGAGCTTTTCCTGGGGTATAATTGTACCTAGCACCTGTCTCATAGGCCCAGGGGCTCATGGTGCCAGGGTGGGGAGCCCAGAGTGCAGCGGGGCTCCGGGACCTCACCCAGCCAAGCAGGCTAGGAACCTGCAATTCTGCTTCCACGGGGACTTTGTCAGGTAGCTCGGACCCACAGCTCTGGTCCAGTTGCCATGGGCAGCGGGCCTTGACCAGACTGGCCACTGGGGGGAGGGGCTGTGGGAAGGCCTGGCAGGGCTGGAGGTCCTGCGGCCGCTGTCAGGGAGAGGGCTGTGGTTAGGAAAGCCTTGGGGTGGGGGTGGCGGCGGCATTGTCCCAAGCCCCCTCCAGCCCCTTCCTCATTGTGGCCGCCGTGGCGCTGGCGTGCCCTGGCCCCCTCCATGCCCCGCAGCCTGACCCGGCGCATACACCTTACCTCGGCCCGGGCTCCTGGCTCATGCCACGCTGTCCGCCGGGCGTCCTCCCGTCATGGGGAGCCCGGCATGGGCGCCCGCGAAGCGGGGAGGCGGCCGAGGTGCTGGCCTGGCCGGCAGGGCCCGGCCGTGCCCAGCGCCCCGCGCCGGCCTGGCCGGCCCCCTCGGCCGCGCCCCGAGAGGAGCTCCCCGGTGGGAGAGGATCGGCCGCCCCGAGCCTCCCACCGGGGAGGCTGAGGCTGTGCCCAGATAAATAAGGCCGCTTTGCAGGGAGTCGGGCGGGCGCCTCCTCCCTCCCCTCGCCCTCCTCCCCGCGCTCCTCCTCCGCCCTCCTCCCCGCGCTCCTCCGCGGCCGCCGGCGGCGCCGCGCGCGCCCCCCGTCCGGCCCTACGCGCCGCGCCCTCGCGCGCTCCCGGCGCCGGGAGCCAATCCGGGTTGGCGAGCCTGGGCGGGGGCGCCGAGGATGCCGAGTCCCGCCCCGCCCGCCCCGCCCCGCCGCGCCCTGCCGTCCGCACAGCGCGCTCCCGCCACGGCGCCCACGGGCACGCGCCAGCCTGGCACGCACCCCCGCCCCCTTCGCCACGGGCGCCCTCACAATAACAAACCCGGGCGCACCGCCGGCGGCGAGGGGCGGGCAGGAGAGGGAGGGAGGCGAGGGAAGGGCAGGGCACGCGGCCGGAGAGCGGGCCGGGAGCTAGCCCTGCCCGCGCGGAGCAGTGGGAACCCCGAATCCTGCGGGGCGAAGAGGACTCCAGCCCCTTGGCACCGGCGGTTGGCCTGGGTGTGCGCGGTCCTATGGGGCTGGGGGCCGGCCCCGCGCATCCCAGTCCTGAGCTGCCACCCGGGGACGAGGACGGTCCGACCCTCACCCTCCCAGCCCCTCCTGCGGAGCCGCTGGCCAGGCCCCCTTCACGACCCTCACATCTCCTGCGCACCTGCTGGGTGCCAGGCCCAGGACCCCCCCTCGGTGCGGGACACATGCACCCCCGCAGGCTGAGAAACAAGGGACCAATAGATCATTTCAGAGAGTGATGAGCGGATGAAAGTTCAAAAGGGCCACCTGCTGGGGGGGGCGGGGCGCTCCTGAGGACAGGACATGACCCTTGAGTGGAGACCCGAGAGTGAGAGGGCAGGTGATGCGGTCCAGGAAGGCATGTGCAAAGGTCTGGAGGCCTTAAGGAGCACAGTGGGTTTCCTCTGGAATGGACTGGAGTGGGGAGAGGCCACTGCAGGGACCAGGCTGGGAAAGAGGGTGGGTGTGGAGGGCTATGTCTGGGCCAGGAGACGCCAGGACTCCCAGCAGGCTCAGGGCAGAGGATGGAGGCTGATGGTGTCCATCTGGAGGTCTCCTGGGAGCAGAGGTCCCATCACATCAAGGAAAGCCTGAGGGCTTAGTGAGGCCCCTGAGAGTGTCTTGATACACCTGAAACCAGCTGGTGTTCGCAGCGTTTCGATGGGGATCAGGGCCCCGGGGGCTGGTGTGAGGTGGGGGCAGTGGGGGCACAGGGGGAGAGCTAGGCTGGCTGGGCCCTGGCTGGTTTGGGGCATGGGTGCCGTTCCTGCTGTGTGGGAGACGCTGGCTGGGGTGAAGGCAGCTCTCCTGTGTGGCAAGGACTGAGGACTCAGTGTTGCCCCTGTGCTGACACTGATCTGAAGAGGAGGCTGGGTGGGGGCCGGCAGGATGGGGGGCGTGAAGACATCTGGGATGACCGGGGGAGTGTTGTCCTACCCATCCGGCCACCTCCGGTGTGTGGGTCTTGCAGGCTGCCCTCCCAGCTCCACCTCCACACCATGTGTGCAGGCGCTGGCCTGGCGCGGACCCCAGCGTGGACGGTGCACTGACTAGCAGGCAAGGTTTCACCTCACGCTTTGGGGGGCTCTTGCCCCTCAGCAGGTGCTAGGGCCTCAGGCAGAGAGCAAGTTGTGCCCTCAAAGGGGCCCGAGAGGCTGCCTGTCTTGGAAGACTCTGAGCGAAGAGTGCTTACACTGAAGGAGGTGAACTACGTGGAAGAAGGCCGGCACACTGAACACCTGTGGACCCCGCTCACCTCTCCACTCCGACACCCCTCCCCCACCAGGTGCCACAGTCTCTCTCCTCCATCGCTGAGGCTGTCTCTCCTGCCCCCGCCTGTTCTCCCCATGGTTCAGGGGGATGACTCTGCAGTGCAGATATGGTCCCGGTCTGCCCAGGGGTTTGCTCTCTGCTGCAGCCTGCGAAGCCCTGAGTCTCCGGCACTGCGGCCCACAGCCTTCCCTATACCTGGCCCCTTGATCTTGGAACTTCAGCTACACTGGCCACCCTGCAGGTCCAGGAGGGCGCCACATCCCTCACCTAGAGCACCCCTCACCTGGAGCACCCCTCACTTGGAGCACCCCTCATCTTGATGCCTGGGCACAGAGGAGTCTCCCCAGTGCAGACTCTGGGAGTCCTGGGCGGGGGTTGAGGACCAGAGGCTGTTGACACCCTGC
Organism: Equus quagga; assembly: GCF_021613505.1. Taxonomy (NCBI): domain Eukaryota; kingdom Metazoa; phylum Chordata; class Mammalia; order Perissodactyla; family Equidae; genus Equus; species Equus quagga. Next base: position 678,931 of record NC_060273.1, read on the forward strand.
CCTGTGACCTTGAAGGGCTGAGAGAGGGAGCCACTGTCATCTCAGGGGCTGGGGCTGCTCACAGCGGGAGTTACCCCTGGGGCTCTTGAGGCCTGGGGCAGCAGCTCTGACTGTCCTCACAGGAAGTGTCTGGCCTTTCCTTGGGGGGCTTTCGAGTAGTACATGTGCCTTGGAGCCCCATCCCTGGGTGGGGCCTCAGGCAAGTACTTCCCCAACTGGGAAATGGGCCTGGGCCCATGGGGTACCCTGAAGTTCCCAGCGCAGCACAGGTGGTGAGAGCCCCGGGCTGCATAGTGATGAGGTTGGCTCCAGAGCCTCCTGCTATGGAGCCATGGGGCCAGATGGACACCGAGTCCCTCATGCTTCTGCCCTGCCCCAGAGTGCCTGGGGGTGGGCGTGGGGTGTGGCAGACCACAGGTGTGTTGGCCTGTCGTGATTGCTCTGCAGCCAGAGTGGGCGCCCATAGGAGTGAGAACCTGGCAGCCCGGGGTGGCCGTGGTGGCCGCGGGTGGCAGGTAGCAGGCCCCTTTGCTGCCTTCCAGCTTCTGCTCCCCGCCTTCTCTCCTCCTGGGACCCAGGCCCAACCCACCCGGAGCAGGGGGCGGAGCAGCCAGGGCTGAAGATGACTCAGGGCCAGCTGTCACCATGGCAACCCTGTTGCCTAGCAATGGCGGTCTCCCAGTAACGGTTGTCTCCTAGCAATGGATATTTTCCCTGGGCCCTGGCTGGAGCCTGGCAGCTATTTTTAGCTCAGCTGCAAATCAATCTGCAGCTGCATTTTTGGCTCCTTGAGAAGATGCAAGGTGTGTGGGGGTGGACTTCTCGTCAGGAGGAGGGAAACATGCCCGCTGCAGGAACCATGCCACATGTCCCAGGGTGCAGGCCTGTAGGTGGGCGAGGCCAGATTCCACTGGCATCCGGGAGTGGGGTGCAGGTGAAGGGCAGTCAGAGGTTGTGAGGGCTGCCTGGAAGAGCTGGCAGATATGACCGTCCCCCGATGGGGTTTCTGGGAGGGCTGGTCACTCTACACCCTGGGGCTCCCTAGGTCAGGCTGAGCATGGGTGATCCAGGCCAGTGCTCATGGTGGGCACCATCGGAGTGTGTCACTGAGTGGCCCAGGTTCTGGCAGACTCCTGGCACCTGCTGGCTTTCAGTTGAGTGAACTCTGCCCACTGTCCCTGGCCCCCAGCCCCACCCAGGGGGGCAGCACCCTGCCCCGGGCCAGTGTGTGTGGCACATTCAGGCAGTCTGGCTGCAGGGGTCTGGGCAACCACAGGCTCAGCTGGGGACACCGGCAGGGCTGGCCTCTGCTCAGCCCACATCTCTCCCTCTCCCCTGCTTTGGCTGAGAGGGGAGCCCAGGTGGGAGGTCTTGGGCAGGTGGGAGACCTTGACCCCCACGTCTGGACTTACTCCCCATTTCCTCAGGAGCTCTGTTCACTGTCCCCTCAAAGCCAAGTCCAAACTCACCCATGGCCGATGGGCCTGGGGCTGGCCCTGCCCGCCTCCCACTGGCCACCTTCCTAGCTCCTGGTTTGCCCCAAGCTCCATCCTGTACTTGGGGCCTTTGCCCTCTGCTCCCCAAACCAGGGGCACTCTTCCTGCCCCTCGTTCCCATCGACTGTCGATTCCCCCTGGCCTGCATGTTGCCCCCCCAGGCCCCGGTCAGCCCAGCCCCTGCGTGGCTCATGAGCGCTCCTCACCTGCGCCCCAGCACTGCGGGCTTCCCAATGGTGCCCTTCACCCCCGGGTCACCTCCCCTGCTGAAGGGCAGGGCCCCCTGTCACGGGCACTGTTCAGGGCATGGCTCACCTTGGACACTGCTCCTTGTCCTAGCATCAGCTCTAGCCCTCTGCCAGGACCTGGGTTTTGGGTAGGAATGGAGAAAGGCCCCTTTTGGAGGGTCAGGGCACTGAAGGGCCTGGAGTTGGGGGCATGCAAAGGAGCCCCCAAACTGAGCACAGACATCGGGGGAGTTACATGAGGTCTGGGGTGTCATTCACTCATTGTCACACACGCTCACTCTTTCTCCAGGTATTTATTGGGCACCTGCAGCGTGTCTGGTCCTGCACCTGTGGCATCGAGGCCTGGCATGGCCTTCTGGGCTCCCTGCCTGTGGGCAGCAGACCCCACAGCTAATGACACCCGGTGCTTCCTGGGTTGGGGCCAGGAGCTGTGAGGAGAGGCGGCCCCTGACCAGGTCTTCTGCGGGTGACAGTTGGCATCATTGCCCAGACCCTTGAGGAAGAGCCTGGAGCAGGGGCAGGGAAAGCCCAGTGTTGAGGGTACAGCTCAGGCCCAGGCGTGGGCTCCTTCCCGACCAGGTGATTGGCCAGGAGCCCCTCCCTGGCACCCACCGACTGGGGCCCATTCTCTGGGGGAGGGCTGGGATGGACAGGGACTGGGAGAGGTGGGTCTGAGGCTGACCCCCCACACCGCCACCAGAGGGCGCCTGGAGCCTACTGTCCACCTCCCAGGCCCTAGGGACCAGCCAGAAGTGGACCAGTGGCCTCCACAAGGGCAGCTGTGGCAGCCCACCCCACACCCACGGCCCGGTGCCTCCTTTGCCTTCTGTGTGCCCAGCTCCCCTGTCCACCCCTTTCTTTTGTTTTTAATTGGGTGAAAAACATCTTACCATCTGAACCACTTGTAAGCGCACAGCTCAGTGACATCAAGCACCTTCACAATGTTGTGCAACCGTCGCCACCGTCCATCCACAGAGCTCTTTGCATCTTGCAAAACTGAAACTCTGTCCCCATTAAACACTCACTCCCCGTCCTGTCTCCCCTGGCCTCTGGCACTCCCTTCTGCCTCCTGTGTCTACGAATTTGACTGCTCTAGGGACCTCACACAGTGAACAAATACAGTGTCTGTCTTTCTGTGTCTGGCTTATTTCACTTAGTACGATGTCCTCCAGGTTCACCCAAGTGGTAGCATGTGTCAGAATTTCTTGCTTTGTGAGGCTCAATCATATTCCACTGTACGGATGGATCGCATTGTTTATCCATCACCCATCAACGGACACTTGGGTTGCATCCACCTTTTGGCTATTTGCTATCCTGGTAGCTGGTTCTCACCCGACCCTGCTCAGGGCAAAGGGCCACCTGAGCCTCATAGGTGTCCCACCCCTCTTTGGCCTGGGAGGGCCTTGGGGCTAGGGGAGGGGGTAGTGGTACCTCAGTCTGGCAGTGGCTCCAGCCTCCCCCTGCCCCTTGGGGCCACCTGCCCTCATCTGTCAGTCATGTGCTTCAGGCCCAGGAGCAGCAGGAGGGCTAGGGGTGGGGGGTGGACAGTGGGGTGGAGGGTTCACACCCACAGAGGCAGTCTATGCTGGTTCCTGCAGACCCCAGCCAGAGCTCTCAGTGACCTCAAGGGTTCCAGCATGCAGCTGGACTCCTGGCTTTGTGCCTAAGGCCCCTGTGATCTGACTCTCGGGTTTCACCAGGCTGTTGAGAGGTCCACTCGGTACATACCCCAGGGCCTTTGCCAAGGCTGTCTGCTCCTCCCCTCTGCCTGGAATTCCCTCCAGTCTCCACCTGAACGGCAGCTCCCCACCCCTTGCGCTCAGGAGAGGTCCTGCAGCCGGGAAATCTCTGAGGCTCCCCACCCCTCCGCTCAGAGGCGGCGTTCACACGGACCCTGGGGCATTTCCTCTTGGAGAGTCAGCCCCATTTCAGCGTGTCCCAACCTCCTGGGGGTCTGATTTGGGGGCTCAGGGCTGTCCTCCCGCTCCTACTTTTCCACGGTGCTGGCAACCTCAGTACCTGTCCCCTCATCCCTGGGGTACTCCCGCCTATCGGGAGGAGTCACCAGGGCCGGGTTCGGGCGGGATAGGGGCTGGGAGCGCAGGTCGCGCACTTGGAAAGTGGCCACCCCAGATGAGCGGCCCTCCCCTGCAGAGATTCCAGTACGCACCGACGCCACCCCCACGCCGGCCAAGGGCTCGGAGGGCAGTGGCCGGACCAGGACGGCGTGCACGGCGAGGCCGCGGGCGGGAGGACCTTCAGGGGGCGACGCAGAGCACATCCGGCCGGGGAGCCCCTTCCCCAGCGCCTCCCAGGCCGCGGGCTCGGCCTCCCGCCCCCCGAGCGCCGCTGCGATTGGAGGAAAGTTCCGGGGCTTAGCGGCGATTGGCCGCCTGGCCCCGCCCGCCGCCTGAGGCTCCAGGGCTCCTGGAGGGGCCGCGCGGCCGCGAGCGGCGCGGGCGGTGGGGCTGCGCGGGGCCGGGGTCCCCGGCTGCTCCCGCCGCCCCCCGTGCCCGCGCGCCATGCCTTCGCCTGCGCTGCTCTGCGCGCTCTGCTGCGGCCTCTTGGCGGCGGCCGCCCGCGCCGGCTACTCGGAGGACCGCTGCCGCTGGAGGGGCAGGTACGACCCCCGCTGGAAGCCCGCGCGGGCCAAGCCCCTGGGGCTGTGCTTCCGCCTTAGGAGGGACCTGGGGGGACGGTGTCGCCCGCCCTTTGGGATGGGGGTGCTCTGACCCGGCACCAAATCCCTGCCTGCCCTCCCAGAGTCTGAGAGCGCCGAGCCTCAGTTTCCCCCTCCTCAAAGTGGACGCGGCTGTCGGTGGCTGCGAGGGAGGGGGCTGCGCTCGTGGGGACGCGGGCCGCCCTCTCAGCGCCGCCCGTCCTGTCCCCAGCGGCCTGACCCAGGAGCCCGGCAGCGTGGGGCAGCTGGCCCTGGCCTGTGCGGAGGGCGCGATCGAGTGGCTGTACCCGGCCGGGGCGCTGCGCCTGACCCTGGGCGGCCCCGACTGGGGCGCGCGGCCCCGCATCACCTGCTTGCGCCCGGCGCGGCCCTTCTCGGGCGCCCAGGTCTTCGCTGAGCGGGCGGGCGGCGCCCTGGAGCTGCTGCTGGCCGAGGGCCCAGGCCCGGCCGGGGGCCTGTGCGTGCGCTGGGGTCCCCGCGAGCGCCAGGCCCTCTTCCTGCAGGCCACCCCGCACCCCGACATCAGCCGCCGCGTGGCCTCCTTCCGCTTTGAACTGCGCGAGGACCGGCTTCCAGAGCTGCCTCCGCAAGCCCATGGCCTTGGCACGGATGGTGAGTGATGGCCTGTCGTCCCCACTGCACAGAGGGGGAAACTGAGGCGCCAGGGTGAAGCAGCTTGTCAGAGACCACACAGCTAGTAGCAGCACCACGACAGGTTAGGGGGAGGGAGGGGCAGTCCCTCGGGATTCAGTTTAGGGAAAGAGCTGACCAGGGGCAGAATGGGGGAAGGGGAGGCCAGGCAGAGCAACCCAGGCCCCTGAGGGGCTGGGAAAGGGGCTGACGGAGGACAGAATCAAAGCCTCCGGCCAAAGCTGTCCAGGGCTCCCTGGCCCAGCGGTGACCTCCCTCCCCTCCCCCAGCCCAGTACAACAAAAGTCTAGTGTGAGCCAGTTGCCATGGAGATGCTGCCCCTCCTCCCTGCAGGGCACCAGGCCCAGCTCTTTGCTCTCCTGGAGCTTGGAGCCTGACCCACAGGGGATGGGGGTCTCTCTGTGCTGCCCCCTGGCATTGGGCTAGAGACCCCAGAGCCCACCATAACTTCCTGCCACCCTGTCAGGGCTGGTGTCTTTGGGCCCCAGGAGGCAGCTCTGGGAGGCCACAGGGATGACCACAGGCTGGTGTGCTATGTAAGGTGGGTGTGTGAGAGCATGCACCCAGACACTTGCGCTCCAGGTAAGGCTGGGAGAGGGACAGGTAGTCCTTGTGCCCCTGTGCTGGGCACAGCCCCTGGGCCCAGGTCTGAGCATGCATGTGTCATGCACACAAGTCTGCAAGTGTCACCCTGAATGCAAGATATCTTCAGGGTGTGTGCCCACCTGCTCTCTGGGATCCCCCATTGCAATCGGGCCCTGGGTGGGGGGGGGGGGGGGGGTCTGGTCATCTCCCCTCTTCCTCCTGCCTCTGGCTGGGGGGAGGCCTTGGTGGTCTGGGAGGGGGCAGGGCCTACACTCATGACCTCCCCTGCACGCTAGGTGCCTGCAGGCCCTGCAGCCATGCCGAGCTCCTCCTGGCCGCGTGCACCAGTGACTTTGGTGAGTGTCCCGCTGCGGGGGGAGCCTGGGGCTGGCCTCCCCTGTGTACCACTGGCCAACACGTCTCCCCACAGTGATCCACGGGACCATCCACGGGGTTGCCCACGACACAGAGCTGCAGGAATCTGTCATCACCGTGGCAGCTGCCCGTGTCCTCCGCCAGACACTGCCGCTGTTCCAGGTGGGGGGCTCTGGGGGCCAGGTGGAGGCCTCCATTCGCACCCCGCTGCGCTGTGGCATCCGCCCTGGCCCTGGCACCTTCGTCTTCATGGGCTGGAGCCGCTTCGGTGAGGCCTGGCTGGGCTGTGCACCGCGCTTCCAGGAATTCAGCCGGGCCTACTCAGCTGCCCACGCCGACCACCGCCACCCCTGTGAGGTGGCGCTAGACTGAGGGTCCTGGGAGCAGGGCGCAGGGGAGGGGCCTGTAGGAGGGAGGCCGGGAGACATCAAGATACAACAACTTCTGAAGAAATAGCGATAACCAATAAGAACACGGATTACATTGGCCAGCGTAGCTCGAGTGTCCTGTGCCTGCACCCAGCCCTGGGCTGCCTCATCTCTCTTCATCCTCCCATACCCTGGGGACTGCTCAGGTTCCTGCTTCACAGAGCCGGAGGCAATGGTGCCTTGGCTAAGGCTGCCCAGGGAGTGAGTGGGAGTGTGGCCCATGCCCATGCCCTGGGGAGGGGCTGCTGCTGGGTGGTGGGTGTGCAGTGATCCCCCACTCACATAAGCCTTAGCTTTGCTGCTCCTGCTCCTAGTGCCAGCTGCTTCCGTGGCTCAGGGTGGGAGTGGGAAAGGGACCGTAATTCCCAAGGTCTAAGGCGGGTGGGGTCCCTTGTTGGGGGCAGCAAGTGAACACCACTCCCAGCCTGTGAGGAAGGGGTTGCAATCTGGCAGGACGCCGCCTTCCCTTAGTGGTCTGTTGCAAGCCCGGCAGAGTCATCCTGGCCCCATCCTGCCCTCAGGGAAGAATGGGCCCCTCTGTCCTGAGGCCCCTGCAACGTGCCGAGCATCCTGGAGCATCTTGATGTGGCACAGAGCCCGCGGGGTGTGGGGTCTCCCTGCGGGGTCCTGCTTGTTCCCTATTTCCGGTGGGTGGGGATGCACAATGGGGTCTCTAAGGACCGTTTCCCGCCATGGCCCCCTTGTTGCTGCCCCTGCCTTCCTCCTCAGCCTCAGCCGCATAAAGGGCCAGTGCGCTTCTGGACAAAGCCCAGAGTCTTGAGGCTGAAAGCCCCCGGGGTGGGGGGTGCCTGTGGGGGATCCTGAACTGGGGATGAGCCGCCTCTGCTCACACCAACCCGACAGCTCCCAGGAGAGAGAGAGAGGCACAGCTCAAGTGCTGGCGGATGCCTGGGCTGAGCCCTGAATCGGCTTCCCATCCTCGCCTGCCAGCCCTCACTGGGGAAGGGGCCGCGGGTAGGGGTGGAGGCCAGGGGTCCTGCCATCTTGCAGGCAGGAACTGAGGCTGGGAGAGGGACAAGGCTGTGCAGGGCTCACACACAGGCCCCTTTCTCCAGATCGGCTGACATAGGGCCCCTAGTGTGTGCCACACCCTGTGCAGACACTCCGGATTGCCTCCAATGGCTGCCCTGGGATTTCCATGGGGCAGGCTGAAAGCTGCGATTGTGTGGGGGGCACGCTCCCTTCCTTTAGACCACCTGCTTGCTGTGGGGTCTGATGAGAATTATGGGTGCGCAGGGAGCACTGCCACCCCAGACGGCAGGCCCCACTGGGTTTCCTCCCACTTCTGCCCGCCTCCCGCCCCGAGGCTCCTTGCTGCTCCCTCTCACCTCCCCAAATTCCCATCCATAGGGTGCTCAAGGTTCAAATGTGAGACCTCTCCTCTCTCCATCAACATTCTCTCATTGGAGAGCTGCACCAGCCTCAAGGCTTAAAATACCGCAAATGTGCAGAGGACTCTGCATTTTGATCCATAGCCTGGACCTCCCTCCGGGACTGCAGACCCTCACATCCTGTCTGCCCGCCTCTCCCCACTAGGGATGTCTCAGTGGTTGGGAGGAGGTGGTTGGTGTGCGCTCTTGCTCCTGTCTTGGGAGGTCTCTGCACTATCGGGGCAGGCCCCAAGGAGGCCCCTGGCTTCCTCTCCAGGGCTGAGCAGCACCCTCACCCACAGCATCTGTCCTCCTTCTCTAGTCAGCTCCCCACAGCCTCTTGTTTGGAAAGGGGCCCCTGGCCACACCTAGTGGTCACGGTGGACTACCTCTTGGACCACCCATCCACAAAAACTCAGGGTAGCTGCTCTGGGGTGAGCCCTAGGCTGGACGCTGGCCTGTACCCACCTGCCCCAGGAAGTGCCCTGAGCCTCCCATGTATACACCTAAGGTGCAGAAAGGGCAGAAGTGGGTGTGGCTAAGTGGGTGAAGGTGCTCCAGGACACGCCTTGAAAGCTTGGGTCAGGGCTCTCACTTCTGGGGAGAGTGGCCAAAGGCAAGCCGTGCATGCAGGGTGGGCACGGGAGCCGGCCTGTGGGGCACCTGCCTGCGTGTGCATTCACAGGGGTGTGCACCCGACTGCCCAGTGCTCACAGGCTGAGGAGCAGAGTGCTGGATGGGAATGTGAGCCTTGTGAGTGTGCAGTTAGTGTGTCCACTCAGTCAACAAGCTTTTATGGAGTGCCTTCTAGGTGCCAGGGATGCTCAGGGCACTGGGAATGACACAAGGAACGGAGACGAGAATAGGGTGCTGTGTAGGCACGCCCCCAGCCTTGAGCCCAGTGCATACACTTCCTTTCTGGAGAGGGCCCCGTGACAGCCCCAAAGGAGACAGGACACTCTGAGCTCTGAGCCCGGAGGAACCGGGCCTCCTGCTGCCAGGGGTTCAGGTCTTGGGAGCAGGGCATTGGGGTTTCCTGCCACAGGGACACCTGTCTTTCAGGGCTGGTGGCAGCTGGGGCCAAGTGCGGACGGGGGCGTGAGGCAGTCTGCTCGGGGTGACGGCAGTGGTCCCGGGCGTGCCCACGGTGTCCTGCCGGCGCTCCTGACCAGGGCCGGGGATGGGAGAGCCAGGCCAGGGCTGTGTGCAGACCAGCCCGCGACATTCGTGGGCATTTGGCCTCAGGGAGGGCTGAGGAGGCGGCCTTGGCTCGCCACCTGGCCCAGGGCTCTGTCCCCCACTTGCCTCTCCCACCCTCAGGCTTTGCCACGCCGATGCCAGGAGCCCCCCAAACTTTCTATTGTCGACGTTTTCTGGAGGACGAGGGTCTCCTCCGCGGCGCCCCTCCGGCCCTGCTCCGGCCACACGGGTTCGGCGGGCTTCAGGAGTGTCCGGGTCTGCGGAGCCGTCGGCGCCCGGCCGCCGCCCCTCTCCGTGGCGAGCCCATGTCCCACCGAGCCGAGCCGGGCTGCCGCCCTCCTCCCCGGCCGCGCGATCGCGGGACCCCGCTCCGCCGGCGTCCGGGCCTCTGAAGCCGTCGCCGCGCTGGATGCGCCGTCCGGGGGAGCGGGGCCTGCCGGTCGCCCTCCCAGGGCCCCAACGCCAGGACAGGCCCAAAGCCACCGTCCGCGAAGTGGCCACCGGGGCCGACTGCCGCCCGCCGCCAGCGGACACGGCGGCGCCGGAACCCGCGGGAGGAGCCGTGGGCCCCGCCGGTGCTGAACACTGACGGACCGGCCGCGCGGGCCGTGCCCGCCGCTTCCGGCGTCTCGCCGCGGCCTCCGCCGCGACACTTCCGGCGTCGCCGCCGCGGGCTGGGTAGATGCGGAGCGGGACCAAGGGGCGCGGTGCCGGTGGGGGGCGGCGGGGGGGCGGCCCCTTCACCTCTGGGCCCGAGCGTGAGGGTCTCGGACCCGAGCCGGAAGGGATGACCCTGAGCCGCGCGCGTGTCCCGCAGCTATGGAGCAGGACGACCCGGCCGAGGCACTGACGGAGCTGCGCGAGCGGCGGCCGGGCGCGTGGGAGCTGCTGCAGGTGGCGGCGGGCTCGGGCCTGGCCGCCTACGCCGTGTGGGCGCTGCTGCTGCAGCCCGGCTTCCGCAGCGTGCCGCTGCGGCTGCAGGTGCGGGGCGGGGCCTCGAGCGCCTGGGGGCGGGGCTTTCCCGGAGGGGCGGGCCAGGGCTGGGCTCCAGGGGAGGGGCCAAAACTGGGGGCGTGGCTCAAGGAGGGGCGGGGCCAGGCCTGGGGCTGGGTTCCTAGGGGAGGGGCCAAGGCTGGTTCGGGGCTCCCGGAGGGGCGGGGCCTGGGTGGAGGGCCCGGGCCCAAGTGTGAGCCGACGGGCTGCAGCAGCCGGCCGGCCCGGCTGTGCGTTGGACCTGCTTCAGGTGGGGCGTGACAGCCTCGCGCTAAGAAAGGAAGCCCAGGAGGCAGGTGCCCCCCGCCCCGTGTGAGTCCGGTTCGGGGACCGACCTGTGAGGGGCGGGAGTGGTTAGTGGACTCCAGCCCTCCCAGTCTCCCTGCCCAGGTGCCCTACGTCGGTGCAAGCGCGCGGCAGGTGGAGCACGTGTTGTCGCTGCTGCGAGGCCGTCCTGGAAAGATGGTGGACCTGGGCTCTGGCGATGGCAGGATCGTAAGTCGTGTCTGTATGGGGGTGCGTCCCCGCTGCCCCTCCCACCAGCGCCCCTCCCCACCTCCCGGTGCCCACGCTCTCCGTGCCCACAGGTGCTGGCAGCCCACCGATGTGGTCTCCGTCCGGCTGTGGGCTACGAGCTGAATCCCTGGCTGGTGGGGCTGGCGCGGCTGCACGCCTGGAGGGCCGGCTATGCCGACAGTGTCTGCTACCACCGAGAGGACCTCTGGAAGGTAACCCTGGGAGTCCTGGACCCCCTCGGGCCCCACATCTGATCTCCACACTTCCGCTTCTGGCTTGGCTACCCTGCTGACAGCCCCAGGTGCCCCTGCAACCTGGGCGGGCTGGGGCCAGGACCCGCAAGCTGCAGTGACCCCATGCCCACGAGACCTCTTCCTCGGCTGGGACCACATTCCCTTCCGGGGTGACCTCCTCTTCTTGCAGGTGAACCTGAGGGACTGCCACAATGTGTCTGTGTTCCTGGCCCCCAGCGTGGTAGGTCTAGGGTGTGCCAGCCCAGGGGAGGCCCAGACCACCCAGTGTAGGTGCTGGGCCGGGAGAAGCTGGGAGGGGCAGCTGTGTTCTGCCCTGCCCACCCTCCCTTCTGCTCTCTCCCGCAGCTCCCTCTGCTGGAGGACAAGCTGCAGGCGGAGCTGCCCACAGGGGCCCGCGTGGTGTCCGGGCGCTTTCCCCTCCCCACCTGGCAGCCTGTCGCTGTGGTGGGTGAGGGCCTGGACCGCGTCTGGGCCTATGACATCCATCGTGGGGGGCCAGCTGGGCAGGCTGCCTCAGGACCTGGTTCTGCCTCAGTCCCCGGGGTCCCTGGTTCTCATGTTGGCTGAGCAGTTGGACACAATAAAGACTCAGTAGGCTGTATCCTGACTCTTGTTGGGTGGAGGACTGCATGGAACGGCCCCCAGGGAGCACTGTGGGGAGGACTCCATGCTGGCCGGGAAGAGTTCTGCTCCGAGTGTATCCAATGACCAGCTAGCGGCTTCGGGTCCTTGGGCGCTGGGGCTGGGCTGCAGGTATACCCCCGACTTTCCAGGGGTCCTCTCTACCCACCAGCTTCCTCAGCCTCAGGATCTCCTGCTTGTACCTGCTTGGAGGGACCAGGCTTAGTCACCTGTGTGGCCGTGGACAAGCCTAGTGCCTGGGACTGAGGCCCGCAGGTCACACCCAGGCAACCTGCCCAAGAGCCCACCTGCCCAGGTGCTGGTCCACATACTCCTGTAGCTCCGAAAGTTGCTCCTCAGCCATCGTGGCCCGGACTAGCAGCTGTGCCCGCTCCCGTTCCAGCTTTGCCTGGCATGGGGGGTATAAGCCATGAGCCAGGGCACAGTGTGAGGAGGGATCCCAGCCAGGCCTTGCCCACTACCTGGGTGCCACGAGAGAAGTCCTGGAGCTTTTGGCGGATCTGGGCCCAGGATGCAGCTTCCAGGTCCCTGTGAAGAGAGAGTGTGAGGGGCTGACCAGTGACCCTACTCAAGTTGAGGCACTTACATCCTTAAGGTGCCTACTGGGAGTGAGTGCGGGACAGCATGGGCCTGCCAGCCACTATGGGCCCTGTCTGGACTTGGGAGCCATCTGTGCCTTGGGGGCAGGGCAGCCCAGGCCCAGGGGGCCCACTAGCAGCTCAGGGAGGGCTAAGCTACAAAGCCAGCTTGAACAGTGGCCCCAATGTCTGTAGGGATGCTGATGGGGGCGCCTCTCCCCATGGTGGGGGTTTGCTTCCCAAAACCCTGGGAGGTAAGCCTGCACAAGCCCCTGTCCATTGCATGGTTGGCAACATTGAGGCCCAGAGGTCAGCAGGTAGACTGCTCCTGCCCCATCTAGGGGTCAGGACCTCTGCTGGCAGTCCCACCACATGTCTTCATCCTTGGGATCTCTGGGTCTCAGCTAAAATGTCCCTTCCTCTGGGAGAGCCCCGACCCTCCCATTCAAGGTCAGCACCTCTCCTGTCAGGGCCTCTCTTCGCCCCAGGCACCTGGCTTTTCTGTGACTATTAGTGTTTCCCACACAGACCGAGACCCGAGGACAGATGGGCCCCCTCCTTCACCGCTGCAACCAGAACCCCGCCCAGCAGTTAGAGTTGGCAGAATAAATGAATGACCGCCCCCACAGGCCCCCCCAACACCCACACCAGGGCACTCACTGTGGCTCTGATGTGCTGCCCTGGGAGGCTTCACCCGGTCCCTTCTGTGGGAGCAAGAGCAGCACCGTAAGCCCGCTGGACTGTAAAGGCGGCGTGGCAGATGTTCCCGGTCAGCTGAACAAGGCGGGCTGCTTAGAGGCTGTGGGGTTGGGGCTTTGCTGAGCCTGGGATGGACCCTGGGGTGAGTTCTGGGGTTCTGTGTCCCAAAGCCAGTGTGGGGTAGCAGGGAGGGGTCACCTGGGCCTGGAGCTTCCGGGGCTGCATCTCCAGCCTCGCCTGGTCCTCCCACAGGTGGCCGAGCTGAGTGATCAAATGCAGGGGCAGTGGCTCCAGGTTGGAGATGGCTGCATCAAAGGTAGCCTTGGGGGTCCTGGGTGCCCCGTTGGGGTCTGCCAGCGCCTGCGGCACACTAAACCACATGGTGGGTCACGTAGGGCCACTCCACCCCAGGTGCCCAGCTCAGGGAGAGGCCCACCTGTGGGCGGCCAGCAGCTCCTCATGCCTACGGCTCAGATCTGCTAGGCGCTTGCGGTAGGCATGAGCAGCCCGGGCCAGCTGTTGCTCACGGCTGTGATGCGCTGCCCGGATGTCCTCCAGAGTGGTGTCCAGGAATGTCCGAAGGGTGGCAGCAGTAGGTGCCTGGCCTGCATCATTTGCATACTCCTGGAGGAGATGAGGCGGGGCTGGGGCGCGCCACACCCCTCCCCCCCAATCCCCTCTGTGGAGCAGGTGGGGCGGGGCAGGGCAGCAGCCAGGCCAAGGGGGTCTCCCTGAAGCCGTCCAGCACACCCAGGCCAGGTGTGGGCTCCCCAGGGCTGCCCCACTCGTGCTCACAGCCACGGCTCGGGCGCAGCGCTGCAGCCGGATGGCGTACTCCTCGTTCAGCTTCTTCAGCTGCAGCTGCAGCCGGGCATTCTCAGCCTCGGCCTGGCGGAGCTGGCCTTGGCAGGTGGACAACACCTGGGGATGGAGGCGGCTCTGAACCGATGTCCGGCGAGGTGGACCTTTGCTAAGCTTGCAGGGTCCCCTACACCGGATCTCAAAGCAGGTAGTGCTGGGCCTCACCACGGCTTGTGCAGCCAGGCGCTGTCCCGCTGTCCTGGCCTCCTCTCGGGCTCCCTGCAGCTGCTGGCCCAGGGCTGCCCTGCAGACATGGACATGAGGCTCAGGTGGCCCTAGCGTGGGGGACTTCCTCTGCCCCTTGGGTACAGTCACTCTGTGAACTGTGCGCTGCTGGGCCTTCCCCATCCTAGGTGAGGCAGCCACTCACACGCGTGTCTCCAGTGCCTGCTGCTGGGCCTTGTGCTGCTCCAACTCCTGCTTCACTTTTTCCTGCAGCCATGGGGTGCACAAAGGCTGGCTGGATGAGACCCTAAGCTCTGGGTCCCCTGCATTGCCTCACCCCCACCCCAGGCCAGGAGAAACCTGGACAGACCCCCGGGCTAGGTGGCTGCACACTTCTGCTGTTCCCCAGCTTCTGCCGCTCCTTCTCAGGGGTCAGGGAGTCCTGGAGCTGCGCCTGTACAGAAGGGAGAGCCGGTCCCAGCCTCGCTGTGCCCCTGCTGCACCCCTGTTCAGCTCCCACCCAGCCCACCCTGCCAGGCTCTCCATGCGCTCATTGTGACCTGGAGTCTGCGGCGGTCAGACTGTCCTTGCCCATTGGCCTTGCACCCGAGCTCCTGTGCTGGCACCTGGCGGTGCCCTAGGTCAGCCTCTGCAGGGGCTGCTCGCTTTCTGTGCAGCTCCAGCTCCAGCACCCGGCTCTCCAGCCGAAGGACCTGTGGGGTGACCAGGGTGAGCAGGTGCACCTGCAGGGCAGCCACCTGGGGCAGGTCAGCATCCCTCTGGGCACACACAGGGACACAGCACACATGGGACAGACGGGGCTCACAAACACTTTGTGAGTGTGCACAATCACAGCCAGACCCCTCATCGCACTGGTCCTAGGTATACACTCCAACCCACCCCCTTGCTGGGCTGGCACACGTGGGCACACATCAGTGCCCACCTCGCTCTTCAGGTCGAAGATTTCCACCTCGTGCTGCTCCCGCAGGCGGTGGGTTGTGATCTGTAGGTCGACCAGCTCCTTGGAGATCTGTGGGTGGCCAGGGTGAGAGGTGGGCTCCGTGGGAGCCCTCCGCCTGCCAGCATTCCAGGGCCCCCACACCCACCTGCAGCCGCTGCTCCTCACTCAGCTCGAGATCTGAGGGAAACTCTGTCTCAAGGCTGGTGGCCCAGGCTGGGGCGCCCCCAGGGACTCCTGGCAGCCAGTCATCCGCCTGTGGCAGAACCTAGGGAGGCACCACCACCCATCCCCCAGGTGGGTCTCAGGCCTGGGCTGTGGCCTTCACTCCCATGGAGCCACCAGCCATCCACCCCCACACGGAGCCTGGCTGAGCTGGGGCAGCCCCTCCCATGGCCAGGATCAGGCCCAGGACATGGATACTTGCGTCTCTCCTAACCTCTGAGGGGACAGGGAGGACCCCCGACCCCAAGAGCAGCAGCAACCTAGGAGGACTCACATTCTCAATGGCCCGAGGTGGGGCCCCTGGTCTGGGGCCTGTGGCCACCACACGCTCCATAGGCAAAAGGAACTCTGGCCTGCCCCAAGCCTAGTGCTGCCTCATTTAGTGGCCTGTTGCTGGGACACGGTGGTTTGCGTTGCCAAGGCCCCTGTTGGTTCCCAGAGACTGCCAGGGCCCCACCCATGAGGGCAGGCAGGGCAGTTCAGTGGTTGGGGAGGTGGTGGGACCTCTCTCAGCTCCTTCCATACACGGCGACCCATTTTTTCTGGCTTCGGTTTCCTCATCTGGGAAATGCAAACCAGACCCTTGCATTTACCCGGGGTGCGGATGGAATCAGGGGTGCACGAAAGCGCCCAGCCTGGGGAGGTGTGGGACAGCGCGTACGGAGTGGAGCTGCCCGTGTAGTTACTGTTGGCTGCCCTGTCCTACCGTGTGGGTTCGCACACTCATTAGGCGCCTTCTGCGTGCCTCTTGGTGCTGGCTCAGTGGTGGGACGGGCGGGCGAACAAACTGGACAGCTCCCCGCACCCCCAACCTGAGCGAAGAGGGTGCAGACATCCCAATCAGGGACCGGGGGACTCGGGAGGGCTGGCTCAGCCCCGGCGCCTGGAGGGCTTCGCGCAAGAGGTGCCATAGCGCCGGGCGCGGCGGGGCCGGACGTGCGCGCGCCCCCCCACTGGCACGCGCGCGCTCCCTGGCCGTGCTCGCGTCCCCGCCGCGCGCAGGTTCCGGGTAGCCGGGCGGGGCGGGTGCGTCCGGGGTGCGTGCGTCCGGGGCGCAGACCGTTGCCGGCGGTGGGGCTGAGCGCCGCTCTCCGTCCAGGCCCCGTGACCGGCACCCGAGGCCCGCCTCTGTCCGGCCGTCCTTCTGGCTGTCCGCGCAGCCCGCTGGCGCAGCCCGTGCGGGTCAGTGGGCGGCTGGGGAGGGGTTGTCCAGGGCTGGGGTCATGCGGCGGCGGGAGGGGGCCTGGGGGCGGGGCCTGGGAGGGAGGCGGGGCCTACCGGGGCCGCTACCCGGGCGGGGGCGGAGCCGGAGGAGGGGAAACGCGCCGATGGGCGCGCCTCACGGAGGCGGGGCCTGGGGCGGGGCCTGCGGGCGGGGGCGGGGCTGGCGTCCGAGGCTGCGGGGCACCGTAAGCCCGGAGCGTGGCGTCCTCCGGGAAGTCCCTGGAGCAGGGATCTGGGGCCTTCTGGCCCCCGGTGTGTGTGGAGCTGACCCCTCCTGCGCAGCCCTGCCTCGGCCTGGAGAGGGAAGCCTCCACGCTGAGGAAGGGGCTCACAAGGCTGGGGCCCTCTTTTGGAGGAGGCGCAGGGTGGCTGAGCGCTGCGACCATGAAGGTCAAGGTCATCCCTGTGCTTGAGGACAACTACATGTACCTGGTCATCGAGGAGCACACGCGGGAGGCTGTGGCCGTGGACGTGGCCGTTCCCAAGAGGGTGAGGGCAGGCTGTGGGCCCAGGCCCTTCCGAGCAGCTCCCTGACCACCCTGGTGGGAGCAGACTCTTCCTGTTCTCTGACCTCTGGTTATTGGATGTTTAGGGTTCCTTGATTACTTGTGTCTCCCCCGAGGTTAGGACTGCTTCTGGCCTCCTCTTCGCCCATCCTCTGCGGCTTAACTGTTCCGTACACACGAGGCGCTCAGTAATTGTCTGCTGGACACCCTCACCTGGGCTGCCTGGGGCTCTGTGTTCACCAGACCTGGCACCGCAATGTGGGGGGGCGGCCACCTGGACCGTCCCATCTTCCTAACTCCCGTCCCTTTCAGCTGCTGGAGATCGTGGGCCGGGAGGGGGTATCATTGACCACCGTGCTGACCACCCACCACCACTGGTGAGCGAGGTCGGGGCGGGCCGAGGCGCGAGAGCGTCGCCCAACCCCATCCCGACCTGGCCTGATCGTGCTTCCGCCCGTCCGCAGGGACCACGCGCGGGGCAACGTAGAGCTGGCGCGTCTGTGGCCAGGGCTGGCCGTGCTGGGCGCAGACGAGCGCATCTGCGCGCTGACCCGCAGGCTGACGCACGGCGAGGAGCTGCGGGTGAGCGTGCGCCCGAGAGGGGTGGGGAGGGCGCCCCGGCCGCCGCCTCACAGGCCCGCCTGCCCCTCTGCCGCAGTTTGGGGCTATCCACGTGCGCTGCCTCCTGACGCCAGGCCACACCTCCGGCCACATGAGCTACTTCCTGTGGGAAGACGAGTGTCCGGACCCGCCCGCCCTGTTCTCGGGTACCAGCTGCCCTGCGCCCCCGCCACGCCTCCCTCTGACTCGGCTCCACCTTCTCTGACCCCACTCCTCCCCAGGGGATGCGCTGTCTGTGGCCGGCTGCGGCCCGCGGCTGGAGGGCACGGCTCAGCAGATGTACCGGAGCCTGGCCAAGACCCTGGGCATCCTGCCCCCGGAGACGGTGAGCGGCTGTCCCTTCCCCTCCCCTGGGATCCAGTCTCCCCGCACAACCGACACGCTTTGCACCTGCCTTGTGCCAGGGGGACTTGCAGCCCAGTGTGGGAGGATGCTGGGGACTGGGGAGGAGCCAGCCAGGTGAGGGACCCCCTGAGCACCTCCTTTCTCCAGAAGGTGTTCTGTGGCCATGAGCACACGCTGGCCAACCTTGAGTTTGCGCAGAAAGTGGAGCCCTGCAATGACCACGTGAGGGCCAAGCTGTCGTGGGCCAAGGTGCGGTCACTCCTTCCCTTGATGGCGAGGGCTGGCAAGTGGGGGAGGACTGGGACCCAGGAGGGGCACTACAGGGGATGCCAGCCATGACTGGCCACAGGTGACCAGACCTGGTTTGGCCTGGGGTGCACTGTCCAGCTGAGGCTCCCACCGGTGAGGGGAGGTTGGTGGCCTTGACAAGGGGCTGGGCAGCCTGTAGGACTGGTCTGCAAGTGTCTGCCCTCAGGGTCCAGGATGGGGCCAGACTGGGCAAGGCAGCCTCTCCTCTGCTTGCGCCCCTAGCCTGGGGCCGAGCCAAGCTGCCTGGGCCCTCAGACATAGCCGTGACAGGGCCTCTGGTCGTTCCAGAAGAGGGACGAGGATGACGTGCCCACAGTGCCGTCCACGCTGGGCGAGGAGCTCCTCTACAACCCCTTCCTGAGGGTGGCGTGAGTACTGGCCAGCATCCCAGGCATTCCCGTGCCAGCCCATCTCAGGAGGCCCGAGCCCTCCCTGGGGGCCATACCGCAGAGCCAGCTGGCACAAGGCCGGCCGCCATCCTTGGGGCCTCCCTGACAGTCATTTGGACACTAAGGGAGGTGTCAGGGGACCAGTTATTGGGCTGACTGGCACTGGGGAGAGGTTGCTCATTCAGCGCCCTCTGCCAGTGCCTGCCCAGCAGCCCCGAGCCCTCACAGCGCCCCCTCTCCCCGCAGAGAGGAGTCCGTGCGCAAGTTCACAGGCAAGGTGACCCCGGCCGAGGTCCTGGAGGCACTCTGCAGAGAGCGAGCGAGCTTCGAGCACGCGGCCGAACCGCTGCAGCCACAGGCCCGGGCTCTCCTGGCACTGCAGTGGGGGCTCCTGAGCACCCCCCGACAGAAGTGAGCCCCGTGTGGACCCGCCGTGGGGCCAGGTGGCACATCCCTCCTCCCCCGACCCTCAGGCAGTCTGGGCCCTGCCCAGGTGGCTGCCCAGCCTTGGAGACCAGCACTCTCGTGCTTCCTGGCAGTGGACGTGTGGGGCTCCTCTCTGGGCCGGTGTGAGCCCTGGGGCTGGGGTGTTCAAGAAGCAGCTTTGTGGGGTGCACGGGGCTTCTGAACTTCGAATAAAGTTTTGAAAGGCATCTTTCTCAATGCTGGCAGATGCTCTGGGAGAGAAGCCGTTTTCAGAGGGAGGTCCCTTTATTAGAGCCGAGCCCAAAGTGTCCCCCCACCCCTGTAGGTGGGGATCCAGCTGTGGCTATGAGACAGCTGGAAAGACCACTGAGGCTTGTGGTGACAGAGCCTGCTTTCTGCCCAGAAAATGCAGGTTCTCAGGCCCTAGAGGCCAGAGCTGCATTACAGTGAACATCTGGCTCCAGGTGAAGGGGGCATTCCGTCCCCAGGTGAGTGTTATGGCCAGGCGTCCCTCTCCCACCAGTGTCCTCCACGCTGGTCTATGAGCTCACCATCCTGACAGGTCCAGCCTGGCACAGCCCTCCTTCCGCAGCTTCATGCGTGACTCTAGAAATGGGGACTTTTGCTCTGTCTTAAGCCTTCCATGGAACTGGCTGAAACCCTCACACACTTGGGCCACCACAACCAGGAGTGAGGGCACTGAGCTGGGCCTGGGCCCTTGGGACGGCTCCAGGACCCCGTGGACCCTCCAGCCTCCTATAGCGGGGAGTCTGAGTGAGTGCAAGCTGGAGATCACCTTTACTGGCTGTGGGTCCTGAGGCCTGTTTCCTCGCGGATTCCAATACGCCCCTGCAGCTCTGGGGTCTCGGGGCGTGACTTCCTGCTGGAGACCGTGCACGCCTTCCTGGGAGTCCCAGTACTGGCTGCAGTGGGCTGGCAGACCCTCAAGTCTCCTACCACCTGATGCTGAGGCCAGAGGTGGCCTTCTCCACCGCGTGGTAGCTCGTGTGCAGCAGGCGGCCAGCCTGCTCTGAGCCCTCGCCCTGCAACCAGCACTTGTACAGCTCCTGGACCCCAGGCACGTCCTCTGGCACCTCCGTCCTGACCATGCTGTACAGCCTCTCGACGTGCTGGAGCAACTCCTTGTCAGCCGTGTCGGGGGCCTTGAGCTGGCCTCCGCCATTCAAGCAGCCTGTAGCAGACCAGGACGAGCCAGGGCGAGGTCACAGGAGGGTGGCGACGCACCGGGGTCACAGCACGCCCCCTCCCATGCTGGCCTCCCTCAGCCTCTTGACTGCCCGGGTGGGGGAGGGGCCGGGGCCCACATCTGCCCCTCCTGCCCTGGCGGGACGCTGCCCGCAGCCCTGTTCCCAGAAAGGGCCCCCCACTTCTGTGTGAGAAGCGGGCCTGCTGAGCTACCTGCGGGGCAGGCCATGACCTCCACGTAGTGGTACGGGCAGCGCCCTCGCTTGAGCTTCTGCACCAGGTTCTGGATGTTGCGGAAGCCGTAGGCCATGGCGAAGTGCAGCAGGACCTGGCCCTCCCGCTCCAGGGTCACCTCCTGGAAGTCCTTGTTCCTGAGGGGGGCACAGTCTAGGCTTGTCCACACACACTCCCAGGCTCCCTCCTGGTCCCCACCCCACAACCTCACCCACTCCCAGAGGGGACGGTGATAGAGGGGGAGGGTGGAAAGCTCACTTCCAAGAGTTGGGCAGGCAACCTCACCCCCAGCCTCGGTTTCCTGATCTGGAGAATGGGAACCCCTCCTTCCTAGGACGCCACAAGGTGTGGCAAGGTCAAAGGCCCCAGCCCTCCCTTCGAGGAATGGAGCTGTCAGATCAGGACACACCATGCCCAGCACACCGCCCTGCCACCACTGCCTCTGGGGCTCTGGACCACCGTGGCGTGGACAGGGGACACATCCCTACGATGGGAGACTGAGGCCTGGAGAGCACTTGCCCACCCATGCGAGCCAGAGGAGGGCCCAGCTCACGCCCCGTGCCAGAGGGTCTGTGCCAAACCCAGCTCGCCACCCTCCACTGAGCCTGCCTCAGCGAGGAGACCCAGGGCCCAGGCTGCCTGCCCCTAGGCTCCAGCCCTCCCCACTGACCTCAGGGGTCTGTAGGTGACCTCAGTGACGTGGACTCCAAAGAGCTCCTGGGCCGCATGCCGGAACACGTGCTCTAGGTAGCCCCCTGAGCCCCCACCCTGATGGCTGGTGGGCTCCTGGGCAGACCCGCTGCTGCACCTGGGGAGGGGCGGGGCCTTAGGTGGCAGCATGCTTGCTGTCTGCTATACCTGGGGAGGGGCGGGGCCTCATGTGGCAGCACACCTGCTGTCTGCTGCACCTGGGGAGGGGCGGGGCCTCAGGTGGCAGCACACCTGCTGTCTGCTGCACCTGGGGAGGGGCGGGGCCTCAGGTGGCAGCACCTGCTGGCTGCCAGGGCTTCCCGGTAACCTGTCTCTCACATTTTGGGTGTTTGTTTTCTAACAAGTGAGAGACCCCCAGGAGCTTTGTCGATGTGTCAGGAGGCAGCCCAGGCGAGGGAAGGACTGTCTCCTCCATTGAGTCATCTCTTCTGGGGAGCTCAGACCTGTATGAAGTTGGGGTCAGCTCTGATAACCATCAGTTAACTGTCCAGAGGCCATCTCGTGAACTCAGCCACCTCTGTGGACAGCGAGACAGGCCACAGGGCAGACGTGGAACCGACCAGGAGGAAGCCGTGGTGGGGAAGAGGTGGGGGGGGACACTGAGAACCAAGGTGTATCTGGGGACACTGACCACAACCACGTTCTCACTTCTGCTGCCACGAGGACACCTGCGACCCCCAGCGTCTCGACTGTCCCAATGCCAGACACACTGCTTTTCCACCGAGGCCGGTAGTGACTTACAGACTGTCCAGGGGGGTGGGCTCCAGTTCTGACAGCAAGACCCCTTCTTCTTGCAGCAACTTGAAGACTTCTCCTGCGATGAAACCACAGCGCAGATGCTCTTCAGCTGGCATCTCAATAAAGACAGGGACAATAAATGCATGTCACCTGCATTCCTAGCCACTTGGCCCTAGAGGCCCAGACATCCCCCCTGGCCTGCGGGTGGAGGATGCCCAGCCACAGAGGCGGGGAAGAAGGACTCCACATCTGAAGACCCTCAGGACAGCTGCCTTGCCCCCAGGGACCTCAGCCCACCCTCAGGACGACACAATAGGGTGGACAGGCCTGTCCCCAGGCTGCTCCCGCAGCAGTGCACCTGCAAGGTGGACGGGGCACCGTTTTCATGTGGGGTGACCTTCCCCTGACTGTCCAGCTCTCAGGCATTTATTTCCCTCTCTCAAGTATCCAGGGAACCACGAGGCTGCTCAGCTCACAGGTGAGGTTGGGGTGGCCAATGTGAGCCCGAGGGGCTGAGAAGACTCTCCCCCACTACCCGTGCAGACACTGAGGGAGTGCGGGGGCCCCGTTAGCTGCAGGTCCTGGATGATGGGACAGCTGCAAATGCTGACCTGGCTCTGAAGGGCGGACCCCTGCCTCCCCAGGTGGTCTGACCAGGGGACAGCAGCTCCACCCAGAGCCACGAGCAGAACTCGGGTGATGCGTCCTGTGCCCTGGGCTTGGGGAGCACACCCAGAGGCTCGGGGCGACAGGACACGCACCCGTTGTGACGACACAGTCCACGTCACGTGTCTGGTGCTCCTGGCTGAAGAAGTCAGGTCGGGAGGCCTCCAGCTTTTTGTCGTAGCAGGGCATCACTGTCACATGGTAGATCTTGTCAGGGGTCAGTCGCTGCACAAGAAACGTGGAGAACAAGGGTCGCTGCCTGGCCCCAGCAGTAATGGGGTTGTGTTAGGGTGAGGTGGGGAGACGTTGCAGGCATGGCCTGGACCACGATTCTGTGTGCAGGTCTGTGGACACTGCAGGTCTTGGCTTATCTTTCCAGACAGGGGCACTGAGTCATTCCCGGTGGGAACACTGCTGTTACCTGCTGCTGGGCGAAGAAGTCCTTGACCAGGGACCCCATGACCTGCTGCGGGGACCGGGCAGTGCTGAGGTGGGGGATGAGGAGGGTCCCGTGGGTCTTCTCGGCGTAGCAGATCCAGCCTGAGACCAACATGGGACAGACAGGGTGGTCACAAACCGCCTCCCACTGGCTCAGCGGTGACATGGCAGTCTGGGGGTGGACCAACTTGTACCAGGAGCTAGGTCCCATTAAAGAACCTTCCCACTCTCTTGTCCCTGTCACATGTGTCTGGCATCCATGTGATCGCCATCTCAGGGAACTGAAGCGACCACAGGTGATGCAGGGCAGCTCCTCCCACAGAAGAGGCCATTCTGGGCCGGCATTCCTGGCCTGTTCTGGCAGAGCCCTCCGGCTCCCTCCAGCATCCCCCACGCACGTGCAGCCGCCGGTGTCACGCAGCAGCATGAGCACACCTGGACAGGCGGAAGTCAGCACAGGCAAGGCCTGCTTGGAGTCAGCCTGTCCTCGGAACCGCCGCACGAACTCTCGCTGGCTCTCCAGGAGGCTGAAGTTCCTCGAGAAGGCGGTGTCAAACACATAGTGCGCCCCTGGAAAACAAGCACCCGCCTCACCGCCAGGAAGGGTGGCTGGCACACGAGGCGTGCCCACCACGCCCCTGGGAGCAGGGGTTCTGCCTCCAGTGGTCCCTCAGCTGCTCCACTGAGGCCAGAGGCAGCCCACGGTTCTAGAGCGCCAGAGGACACACCACTGTGGACAGCCTGGGGCTGCCCAGGAAGCTCGTGTGTAACATGACGACTGGCTTCCTTCCTCTGAGCTCAGCGGCTGCCCGGGACTGGGCCACGCCACGCATGGTGCCCAGTTTCAGCCTCCGCCGGGGCTCACCCCACGTCCTCCCAGCCCAGCTCCTGGCACGCAGAGGTCGACCAAAGTCAATCTGAGCCAGAACCCAACTTGCACCTGGGAAATGCACCTTGGTGATGATAATTTTAAAACAGTACAAGGAGTGGGTGAACTTTAGACCCTGGAGAGTGCAAAGTCAGAATCCAGATAGTTTTCTCGTAAAAGACGCTGCTCTTAATCATCAAACGGGAACTTCAAGCCGAAGTCAAACTCAGAATCGAGTTGCTGACGTGTTTAAGTTCAGGGACTCGGAGGCGTGAAGCACCCCCCCCCAGACGCCCCCGGGCTCCGGGCTCACCCAAGGTTCCACGCCTACCTAGTTTTTTAAAGAATGTTGTTAATTTTCTGGCGGTGTCTGTTGGATTCAGCTGAAACCTCGCTGCCAGCGATGCTCTGGACTGGGGTGAGACGGAAATGACGACCAGCCTCTGCTGACCGGGCGCCACTGTCTGCAAAGCAAGGGGACGCACCACTCACTCTGCGTGTCATCTCCAGATTCCCAGAGGGCCAGAGCCGGCGAGAGACTGCCCCAGCCCCATCAGGACCTGTCATTTTTACGCCCAACACTTCAGTATCAGGATACTGACAAGAAACTCACTGTGACAGTCATCCCACTGATGAGACTTAAAAATGTGGGAGTCACCTGGAGACACAGGATAAGTGGCACCAGAAGATGAGCCGCCCTTGACAACACGAATGGAGGGGGTTGATGCTGGGTTAAAGCAGAGTCTTGAAGCCCGCCCACCACTTACTTTATTGGCATCTAGAACCTTCCGTAGCTCCTCATGGCTCTGCTGAGTGATGAGCACGGTCTCTGCCGAGGTGACGCAGCCACTGCAAGCCAGACAGTCGTCCAGGGAGATCTTGGCCTTCTCCAGCTTCCGCGTCCCTCCGTCCTGGAACACGAGAACCTGGTACGCAAAGGGCCCTTCTGCACGAGGACACAGAGCTCTCAGGAGAGTGGAGCCTTCACTCTCCCGCTCAAAACACCGACAACCACCGTGATAGCTGGCTGGTTTTATGTGCCACTCAATTTACAAAAATGAAATAGTTATTACAGAAATACTCATACACGTTCTAAATTCTCATAGCACCGTCAAATTCTAACTCTGGTACAAATTCGGCTGGATCATCAGAATGGTATTAATGAGGCTTGCTGCCTGCCAGGGGCAGAATGGGGGGTGTTAAATCTGCAGGGAAGCAGCCGACTTGCCACAGGGGTCCTGGAGGGGTGGCTGGTCCCCAGGCTGCAGTCACGCGGCCATGGGGGCAGGAAAATGCCAAAGGCCAGGCTCTATAAGGAGGAGGAAGAGAAGGGCAAGGGTGAGGATGAGGGAAGAAGAGCAGAGGGAGGAGCTGGCGGGAGCCTGTGCCCTGTGGGCTTTGCCCACCAGCACCCACACCCAGAGGAGCGAGCGAGGGACACAACAGGCAGACTGGGCCAGACAGACACAGAATTTGGTGTTCAAGTCGGGCCGCTGGGCTGACACCCAGTGACTTTTCTTAGAAGCAAATGATCCCGGCCTGAGCCCCCACTCCCTCTGCACATGCAGGAATGGCCTGAGCCAGGGCCAGGTGACCTGCAGGGGCCCGGAATGTGACCAGTGGGCCGAGGAGACTGGAACTCCCTTCCAGCTGGCTCACTAGGCCTGAGCTTTGCACCAAAGCCACAATTTGGGCTCAATGTACATTTTTAGAGTCAGATCAGCCGAAAGGCCCAGACTGCAAGGCTGCACCAAGTAGGGGACGGATGTGCTTCCCGACTTCCCTCCAAATCAACCACGGCTGCCCTGGGTGGTGGGGCCCACTGCAGCCCCTGCCTCCCTGGGTCCCTTCATTCATGGGACCCCTTGTGAGGTATCTTCTCCTTAAAAAGGAGCCAGTCCCCCGTGCTGCGCCAGGCTCGGGCGGGAGCCGTGGTGTGCTGCTGGACCACCCTCCTGGACCAAGCCAACAGCCGGCTCTCTCCTGTGAACACTCAATCCCCCTGTCCGGCCCCACTGTGCGCCATGCTGCAGCTCCTCCCTGCTCGGGAGGGGTTCCTGGGCTGGGTGCACTCAGTGCCTGTGGTCCTCAGGACTGCATAGATGCTCTTTTTTTTTTTTCGTTTTGAGTAAGATTAGCCCTGAGTTAACATCCGCTGCCAATCCTCCTCTTTTTGCTGAGGAAGACTGGCCCTGAGCTAACATCCATGCCCTTCTCCCTCCACTTTATGTGTGGGATGCCTGCCACAGCATGGCTTGCCAAGTGGTGTGTAGGTCCACACCTGGGATCCGAACTGGTGAACCCCAGGCCACAGAGGCGCAATGTGCGAACTTAAGCGCTGAGCCACCAGGCCAGCCCTGGCACAGATGTTCTTGAAGGTGCAAATGGCAGACAGTTGGGGTGAATTTTAACACCATCAGATTAAGATCTCTTTGTTGTTTAATTATACAGGAAGGAGGCGTTCACTAAGAACAAGGGATCTGAACTGAACAATCTTACACAATTAGAAATCAGGGGTAGGGAGAGGGAGGGGGAAAAGGGAACCACCATCTCTGCAGAGAGAGACCCCCCTGCAGAACAAATCAAGCTCCAAGTTCAGCCTCTGTGCCCCCCACGCTCCCATCCCTGCCCTCTCACCAGTGAGAAAAGCCTAGTGAGACGTGGGAGGCCTCATGGTCACTGCATTTGTGTCCGACATCGTCCGAGCTGGAACTTACGTGACCAACTTGGAAGTAACTCCCGTCGTCTTCGATGTGGATCTTGGCGACGCCACTCCCAAGCCTCTTATCCACCTTCACGGGCTTGATGCAGTCCTGTACGGGAAAGAGACTCTACATGCCCACCACCACGTGGGACGAGGGCTCGGCCCTGCTTCCTGTTCCAGCCGCAGAAGCCGTCTTAGCGCTACGGTGGCTCGCACACCTGGCACACGTGCTGACACTGCAGGCCGCTGAGCAGGTGACAGTCAAGTGAAGGCTGGTGCCAACGCACCTGCAGACACCACCACCCCTGACTTCACCCTTTCTCAGTGTAACAGAAGGTGTGGCCACCACAGGGAGAGCCAGTGCCCAGCGTTACACTGGCTACTGAGAGGACGCCGAGGGGTCAGCAGGAAAGCTTTGCTTGGAGGCCGCCTCCCTGCCCAGGGCCCTGGAAAAAAGTCCATTTCTCTCTCCACCTCCCCGAGCTCTCGCTGTCTCTCTCACCATCACTAGGAGGAGCCCATGGTCCACCGCCTTCCCAAAGATGACAGCCCCGGGAGGCCTGTCCCAGCTCATCTCTGAGCGCGGTGCTGCGGCCAGCCCACCCCTCCTCCTGGGACTCTTGGCCGTGGCCCTGAGCCCCGCCCTGCACAGCTGGCGGCGCTGATAGGTAGGTACTCCAGATAAGGGCGACGCCCGGTTTCAAGTGTGGCTGTCCTGCCCCTTCAGGGACAAGCCCTGTCTGGCCCCCCGAGGGCAACGCCAAGGTCGACCACCTCCCTGCGCGGACTGGGCCCGGGCCGTGACTCCGGCGGACCGCCTCCCAGCGCCCACCCTGTCCACACGGAAGGAACCGGCCCAGGGAAGCCTGGCGGAGGCTCGGTCCGCTCCCAGCCCGCCGCTCTCCGGATGGGTAACTGGCGACAGCTGCTCCGTGTCCCCACCCTGGAGGGCGCGGCACCCGGACCCGGGCCCCCAGGGCGGCGTGACGACCGCTCCTACTGCCCCAAACCCGGACCTGGCCTCGCCTCCCCCCCACGCCCGCGGCGCTGTGACCTGACGGGGGCGCGGGTTCCGGCCCCATCTCTCGGGGACGACACTGAGGCGGGAGGAGCTCCCACCTGAGACGGCCCGATGAAGTCATCCAGGTCCGTCAGCTGCAGCGCCCCGCTGAAGGGCGACGCCATGGCGGCCACACTGCCGCCGGCCGCCGCGCGCAGGGTCGCCAAACGGCGCAAAACGACGGGGTTGTTCCGCCACGCTGCCGGAAAGCGTCCCCGCGCGGCGCATGCGCGTCTGGCCCCACGGCCTGGCGCCCGGAGGGTGTGCGCCCCCTGCTGGCGAAGCGTCTGACTTCCCGCCTCCCTCCTGCCCGAAGGCGGGGCCGCGGGAACAGGAGCGACGCTCCCTCGCTCCAGGGCCCCCCTGCCGGCCAGGTGTGCGGCCCCGCGGCCCCCTCCCTGGGAGCTCGCGGAGACAGCGGCCCTGCTTGACTTGGTCCCGGGTGCAGCCAGGATCCCAGCACGGGGCCGGGCACACGTGGGCCCAGTTTCTGTTGAAGAGGAAGGAGATGCAAGTGACAGGGATGGGGTGCGGATCTCGCGGCTCAGCGCCGAACCCAGAGCTCCTCTCACGGCCCCCACACCCCTTCTGTTATTCTGGAGCCCAGGGTGAGGAAACTGCGCTGCCCTATAAGGTTTTATAGCCGGAAACAGGACCGCTCCTGGTCGGACCCAGTCCGTGAGCCGTGATAAACCGCGTCCCCTTCCGTTATACATTTAATGACCACTTCTCAGTGGGGCTGCCAGAAAACTCTAGTGGTCGAGTCTGGCGCGTGCCGGGTCCGCACCTGGGCCCAGCCCTGTGGGTGCTCTGGCCGGCTCAGCCCCAGAAGGCCAGCCTCATGTTTCTGAGGGCCCAGGCCAGCTTGTGCTCCCGCTCTTCTTGGGGTTCTTGCCCCGATGTCAGCTCTCCCTAGTGACTCCCACGCCTGCCTGTGGGTTGACTGCGAGATCCCCAGACGAAGGCCCACCTGCTGCCTCCTCCAGCCCTGCAGTGGCTCCTCTTGGCTCCCAGGACATGACCTTCTTTCTCAGCACCTGCTCCAGGTGGGCTTCGAGGCCCCATACCATCTCCCTGTCCTGGCAATACCCGAGCAAGCCCTGAGATAGGACGCCTGAGATCTGAATGATTAGATACTTCTAAGGATTATAAGTAGCTGAACACAAAATAAACTTAGTTTCACTGCAATGCCCCAGGGTAGGTTTACAAAAAATTTTGTGAGAGTAACAAGTGCTGTTGGGATTGGGGGCAGGATGGGGGTCCGGCTGGCTGTGGGGGCAAAGGATGGGCCCCATTTGGGGAGACTGCTGGAGGAGGAGAGTTGACGGGGAAACAGCCCGAGTGTCCACCAGCAGATGAGTGGACAAGGAGGTGTGGTCTGTCCACACCCTGGAATATCACTCGGCTCTAAAAAGAAGTGAAGCACTGCCACGTGCCACGAAGTGGCTGCACCTGAGGAGTCAGGCACAGGGAGAGAAGCCAGACGCAAAACCCCACGTGGCCTCTGATTCCATTTCTATGAAATGTGCAGGATATGCAAATCCATAGAGACGGAAAGTAGATTAGGGGTTACCAGGGGCTGGGGTGGGGCTTGCAGTTTGGGAAGATGAGAAAGTTTTGGAAATAGATAGAGGTGATGGTTGCACAACATTATCAGTGAACGTAATGCCATTGAATTGTACCCTTAAAAATAGTTACAATGGTGAATTTTGTTATACATATTTTATCGGAACTTAAAAATTAAGAATATAATATATCAAAATCCATTGCACACTTTAAGTCAGGGAATTGTATGATATGTGAATTTATGTCTCACAAAACTATTAAAAAATGAGGAGGCTAAAGGTGGCCACTCAGCCTGCTGCCTCAAGGTGGCCCGGGCAGTGAGGACACCCTGCTCCACTCCATTTTGAGCCATCCATCCCGCCGTCTCTGTAGGAGTGATGGGGTGACTGTCAGAGCCAGTTTCTGGTTCAGAAAATCTGACTGGGGGTTCCTGATCTCACACGCCTGCACACACAGACACACGCAATGCACACACGTGTACACAGACATGCATGCACACATGCATGCATGCACACACGCACAGACACACATATGCACAAGACGAGGCCAGGTCCTGCTCTGGGGGAAGCCGGGGGCGGGGGCTCTTCAGCCCCTCGAGGGTCTTTTATTAACTCATAGCTGTGTCCCTGCAGACACTCCAGCTCTTGTGCCAACACTATGCCTCGCCTCCGCTGTGCCTGCACTCACTTTTTGCAAATTGTTTCATCATCATCATTAGCGAGTATTTACTGTGCGCTTCCCATGTGCAATACCAGAGTTTACACACGTGGGGGACACCAGGGCCGGCTGAGGACACCGAGAGGGGCTGAGGCCTCTGTGGCCAGGCTGGCCTGACTGTGCAGCTGCTGTGACGCTGTGACAATGTATGAGGGCCCCTTTCCTGAGCTGGGACAGGTCAGTCCTCGGCCTCTGCTCTGGACCGGCCCACAGGGTCCCTTTCCCCAAAGCCGGCCACCTGATTGCTGGGTGGGAGCAGGTGGTGTTCCCACTGAGGTGGGTAGAGCTGCCATCCCCTCCCGTGGGTGGGCACCAGAGTTGCACCCTCTGAGTGCCTGGCCCTGCATTACTTTCCTGGGTCTGCCGGAACAAAGGGCCACAAACCAGGTGGTTTAAAACAACAGACATTTGGGGCTGGCCCAGTGTCATAGTGGTTCTCCCTCGGTGACCTGGGGTTTGCAGGTTCAGATCCTGGGTGCGGACCTACACACGCTCATCAAGCCGTGCTGTGGCAGCATCCCACATACAAAAGAGAGGAAGATTGACATAGATGTTAACTCAGCAATAATCTTCCTCAAGCAAAAACACAAAAGAGGAAGATTGGCAACAGATGCTGAGGGCCAATCTTCCTCACCAAAAAAAGAAAAAAAACCCCAAACCAGACATTTATCCTCTCTCAGTTCTGGAGGCTAGAAATCCTAAAGCAAGGTGTTGCAAGCCTATGCTCCCTCCTAAAGCTCCAAGGCAGGATCTTTCCCACCTCGTCCAGCTTCTGGGGGCTCCAGGCGGTCCTGGGCTTGGGGCAGTGTCACTCCAGCTTCTGCTCCATTGTCACACGGTCTCCTCCCTGTGTATCTTCTCCCCTCTCTTATAAGGACACTTGTTATTGGATTTAGGGCCCACTCTAATCCAGGATGATCTCCTCTTGAGATCTTTAAGTCAACTACATCCACAAAGACTCTTTTCCCAAATAAGGTCCCATCCACAGGGTCCAGTGGACATATTATTTGGGAGGCACCATTCAGCCCAGCACAGCCCGCATGTCCGAGTCTTTGTAGGACCCTTGGGCTGGAGGACGACTGTGTATCGGGATGCATCTCAGCAGGGCGTGACCCACACAGGCTGGGCCGGCCCTGGGGGATGGGTGGGATGGTGGGGATGCAGCCCAGGCCATCCCTGAGGGCTGCGAGCCCCATGGCTGAGCTGCAGAGCAGGGTGGGGCCAGCAGGTGTCTTTTGGGGGCAGACAGCCTGTGTGCAGGGGGGATAGACGACCCAGGGTGGGGACAAGTGACATGTGGCAGAACAGCTGTGTCTTCCAGAATCAATTTCAATTTCCCTGAACATGTGACCACAGGACGTCTGCCGCAGTCTCCAATGCGTCGTGGATGGAGGCCCCCAGGAAACTGCAGAAAAGTGGGGTTTGCTCCCCACGCCCTGCGTGGCTGTGCTGTAGCAGGAGGGACGTGTGTCCAGGGTGCAGCCCACAAGGTCATGGTCTGCGTGGCCCACAGGACCCACCAATACGCCCCCCTCAGACACAGGGGTGGGGACAGGTCACCTGTGAGAGCCACCCGCCCCGTGTTAAGTTTGGGGGCCCAGGCGCTGCCCGGTGGGAGGAGCGGGGAGGGGGCTGGATCTGCAGGCCCCTGCCGGGGGCCACAGTCGTGTAGAACAGGGGACAGGCCTCCCAGGAGCCTGGCTCAGGCAGACATTCGAGTACAGGGCCAGTCGCCCACCCAACCAAGTGGCCCTGCCTTCTAAACCTGCCCTATGCTTGTTGTAAACTGGGGACCATTTTGTTACCGTGGGTGACCAACCAGGGGTCTCCTTACTACGTGAGGGTCTTCATGCTCAGGAGGTCTGGGGCCGATCAGCACATCTGGGTGGACATGAGGTCACAGCCTCGGGGCTGTCCCCACAGACCCTTGCACTGCCCTCCTAGGGTTCTCCAGGCTCTGAGCGCCGGGGCGCAGGGAGGGAGGGTGAGAAAAGACCCGCGTGGGGTGGGTCTGGGGTCCCTGGGCCTCTTGCTCTCAGAATCTGAGAGAGAAAGCAGCCCTTTGTAGGAAAACAGGCGGGCGCTCAGATCCAGATGCTCCCCGGTTCCTGAGATGTCCCCACCCGAGCCCACCGGGCCTCCCTACCCCCAGGCACACCCTGGGCTCTTTGTGAAGCAAGACTCGCACCCCTGGGCCGAGCAGACGCAGTGTTTCATTGTTGAGGGGAATGACCTGGGCAATGAGCGCATCATTAGCGACATAATCAACACAAGGCATCTTCCCCCTGGGCCACCACATCTTGTCAACAGGTGTAACCCTGGCTGTTGCCCTGGGAGGCCCAGGTGCATGCCGCAATTAGTGGCTAATGAGGAGGCCTGCCCTGATCCCTCCTTGAGGACCGGCTAGGCGGGCCCAGGGCTAGGGGCTGGAGAGCAGGGGTGTCGGGGGTGGAGGGGGAAAGCGAGGGCGGGCAGCCTTTCAGGGGTCTTCCCTCTGTGCCTGCCAGTGCAGGGGCTACAAGAAGCCGCAGGAGCTGGTCACAGAGAGGGCCTCGCCCTGCAGTGACACTCAGATCCTTGGGAGGTCAGGAGGGCTGTGCACCCATCCACAGGCCCTGCGAGGCCCCAGCAGGGGACCCAGGCCACATCTCTGCAGGGACAGTGGGCCAGCAGCACCAGTGGGCAGGCTGAGAGGAGAAGCCCCTCCTTTGCCTAAGCAGGTGTGGAGGGAGAGAGCCAGAAAGGGGCGGGGGGGCAGAGCTGTTCCACCTGGGGCGGCCTCGGGCCGGAGTGGGAAGGAGGGCCGAGGCCAGCAAAAGGTAGCACCAGGGGCTGCCCTGTGGCCGAGCGGCTAAATTCACTCACTCTGCTTCAGTGGCCCAGGGTTTCACCAGTTTAGATCCTGGGCGCGGACCTGGCACTGCTCATCAGGCCATGCTGAGGTGGCATCCCACATGCCACAACTAGAAGGACCTGCAACTAGAATATACAACTGTGTCCTGGGGGGATTTGGGGAGAAGAAGAAAAAAGGAAAGAAGATTGGCAACAGCTGTTAGCTCAGGTGCCAGTCTTTGAAAAAAACAAAGCAGCACCAACCTCCAGGGGGTCTGCTGACCCACCGGCCTGTTGGGGTTGTGGGAGGGCAGGTTTGCCCCTGGTTTGAGGGGCTGTTCGCCCTGCGTTGGAGCGTCAAGGCCGGGCCTGCCAGGCCCCCTGAGGTGCCCTGCACCCACTCTTTGTTCTCAGCTCCTCAAGTCATCAGGGGGCCATCGGGGGTGTCTGAGGACGTGTGTGCCTGGTGGCAGAGTAGGGGGCTGCTAGATGGGGCAGGGGTCCCCATGGGAGCCCCCAGCCCCAGGGCTTCCACTCAGGCTCAGGAACCTCGGAGCCACTTGGCCACAGAAAGCCTGGCTGGTTCCCACATGGTTTCAGTAGGTCAGGTCTGGCCCGCCGCCCGTGGGAGGGTCACCCCAGAAAGTGTGTGTTTGGGGCCCAGCAGCAGGGCCTGGGGAGCTCCCAGCGTGTGAGATCGTGGGCCCTCCCCAGGAGACCCCGCCCCAGGCTGCTTTCTCTCCTCCGGTGACAGTCTCCTTTGGGGCCAGCCCCCAACTCAGCCAGCATAGGCTGCAACAGCTGGGGGTCGGCTGGGGGTCCCCCACACCCAACGGGAGAGGAGGTCTTTCTCGTGCTGGGGCTCTGGGAACTCTCGAGGAGGAAGTCGTCTGCTTGGTGTGGGCAGGGGGACACGGAGCCACGCTGCAGGACAGAGGTTCCCGGCAGGGTCCCCCACGTGCACTCGGGGTGGCGTCCTCCCAGGGCTCTGGCCCCGAGTTCCCTGAGGTCCTGGCTCATCTCTCCATCTCTGGCCTCGGTTTCTCTTCCATGATAGGGGTGGAGGAAGCCACCTCAGGCCACCTCCCACTCTGGGCCACCCTGACACACCTCCAGGGTCAGCTCCTGCTTTCTAGCCCTGACCTCCCCACGCACCTGGGGTCCTCGGCACCCCAACCTGGGTGACCCTGATGCAGGAGGTGATCGAGGCAGCAGGGCAGGCGTGTTCATGCATGTGCATGGCGTACATTCTCCCGGAGGTCAAGACATGCTGGGAGCCGGAGAATGCTGGGGAAGCAGTTAGCCTCCGAGGGCCACCAGGGTCAGCCCTGCCACAGCCTGGCCACGCACCCTCGGAGGCTGTCTGGAGTGAGGTAAGGTCTTTTTGGTGGCGAGGAGGCTTAAGGCGGACCAGCCATGTGGGGTTGGGGAGGCACAACCGAGCCCGGGGAGGGGCAGAGTGGGAGGGGCTGGGTGTGCCACCTCTGTGCCCTGGCCTCAGTGGAGCAGCTGGAAGACATTGCTACAGCCCCTCACTCTGGGGTCGGGGCACCTGCGGGGGTCACTTCCCAGGCACCCCAGACCCAGCGCCAGGGCCACCCATGCCCACCCACTCCTTCATCTGCCCGAAGGTGTCGCAGGAGATGTTGGCCGAGATCTGGGCCAGGACAGCACAGTTCACAGCCAGCAGGAAGGGCCGCAGGCGAGCCTGGAACCAGAGTGCGACATTCTGGCTGCACCCCCCGGGAGGCTGGGCCCTCAGGGACGGGGAGAGGTCCAGTAGGAGGCAGCCACGGCAGCTCTGGGTAGCTGGGCCTGCAGAACAGGGGTCAGCTGGGCCAATGGCAGTCCCGCCCACCAGCCCCAACTCAGGACAGCCATTTGTGGGCACCAGCATGTCTGGGATCAGGCCAGGGCACCGAGGAGTGTCTGGGCAGGGCTGGGCCCCTCCGCAGCCAGCATACCCGGGTGCACAGCCAGCCGGATGGGGGTCAGCCCCAGGACTGTGCCCCCTCCTTGTGGCCACACTGTGCTGGAGGTGTGCTGGGCCCCGGGAGCCAGCCGTGCATGAGTCTCCTCTGCTCCTCTGAGAAGCCGTTGAAGGCCATGTGGAGGACAGTCACGCTGTGGGAGGGGAGTGGTTGGGGTGAGGGTCCGAGGGCCCAGCAGGCCACTCTAGCACTAGGGGGTCAGCGGGGACACTCACAAGCTCCACTGGGCCTCACAGCTGCTCCTGCCCAGCCTGTGCCCGCCCTGGGACCTGGCCTGTGTCCCCCACCCCTGGCCACAGCCCTGCCCCTGTTGGGGGGATGCACATGGTATCCAGCCAGGAGCAGCTGGTGAGCAGGGCAGGGGTCACTGAGGCCAGGAGGAGGGTCAGCGGCCCTCGGAACCAGGCCCTGAGCTCAGTGGTGGCCACGGTGAGGAGCTCCAGCCTGGGCAATGGAACACGGCCTCCAGAACGGTGATGTGGCCCCCTGGGAGGTGGCAGTGGGGAGGGCTGAGCAGGGCCCAGGGGAGCAGACCCCCCCCCAGGATGTCATTCCAGCCCGCTGCAGCCCACTTGGCCAGCCACCGTGTCCAAGAAGTCCCACAGCGCTGGACAGCATCAAGCACAGCTGATGCTGGTGGCCTCAGTCCTGGCCTCTGCGGGACTGACCCCCAGAATGCCTGAAAGGACGAGCAGCTCCCTAGCTGGGTGGCCATGAGCAGGACTGTCACCTCCAACTGTGGGCAAAGGTCAGGCTCAGGGGGGTGGGGGCCGTCCCTGGGCCTGCGGAATAGCTGTGGCCACACCAACCCTTGTGTAACCGAAAGTTCGGTCTCTGAACCTGATGCCAATCCAAATAACGAGAACAGAGTCTTGAGTGGAAGAGGAAAGGTTGTTACTATGCCAGGCACAGGGAGCAAAGCAAGGGCTCATGCCTCAAAAATTGCTAGCTCCCCGATGAGGAATGGGTAGGGATTTTTATTTGGGGTTTTGGGTAGGCGAGGGGGAAACATGTAGCTTGTGCAGCTCGGTGCTTTCCCACCAGCCTGCGTTTGGTCTTGAGAGGCTGCTTGCAGCCAGGCGGGGGGAGGGTGAGATAGGAGGATGGCAGGTGGGGGTCCTTCGCCGTTGTCTCGTCTTCCTGTTGAGGCGGATTTGAGGGAGCGCCGGGAGTCGAGGAGTTGAGGTCTGGGAAGCCTCTGCTCCCTGATATTCTTGAGACAGCGGCTTTCCTGGCAAACTCAAGGACACATGATTAGCTAAACTTTAGTGTGCCTCCAACTCCAGGCCACCTGGGCTTTTAACAATTTGTAACTCCCATTTGGTTGTAAAGCTCAAGGAGTCCAAGTTTAAAGAAACAGGTATTTACAGATGAGTGGAGCTAGAGGAGCAGGAAAGGGGGTGGTGGGTTTTAGTTTTAACCCCATATACGCTGTGTTCAATGTGGGGAACTGATATCAGGGCTGATGTTAAGAGCCTGTAACACTTGGACAGGCCGTGCCCACATGTCCGCCTCGGCCAGCTTGACTATTTCACTGATGGCTGCAATCCCCAATGCCTGGGGCACAGAGCCGCAGGAGGAAGCACCCCAGCCACCAAGTGGGTCTGGCCAGTTCTGGGGGGTGGGAAGGGGCCCCACTCATCCCCTCGAAGCCGGGCCTCAGCTGCAGGAATTCGCTGTGGCGGGTGAACTCTCTGAAGAAGTGGCGTGGTTCAGGAGTCAGAGCCCGCACCGGGTGTCACAGCCACTGCACCAAATCGCTCTGGAATTTACCTTTTGCTTCAGACTTGATCATGTGTCGTAATGAAGTCAATTTAGAATTGAAAGGGAAGACAGCACTGACGTGTGAAACAGCGCATTACCGTCAGTTTCACTACCACAAACGTTACGTGAATCACAAGCAACGGGCCTCACACCCTTCCTGGGCTGTCAAAGTTAAAACAAGAAGTCAGGGGCTGGCCCCATGGCCGAGTGGTTAAGTTCCTGCGCTCTGCTTCAGCGGCCCGGGGGTTTCACTGGTTTGGATCCTGGGCGCAGATGTGGCACTGCTTGTCAGGCCATGTTGAGGTGGCGTCCCACACGCCACAACCAGAGGCACGCACAACTAGAATATACACTATATATCGGGGGGGGGGGCTTCGGGGAGAAGAAGAAAAAAAAATAAGAAGCGAGTGCTGCCTTCCCACACGTCTGCGAGCGACTGGCTCTTTTGAGCTCGAACTGCGGTC
Organism: Equus quagga; assembly: GCF_021613505.1. NCBI lineage: Eukaryota > Metazoa > Chordata > Mammalia > Perissodactyla > Equidae > Equus > Equus quagga. Next base: position 715,655 of record NC_060273.1, read on the forward strand.
CCTCGATGCACAAAGGAAATTTCCACGTTTCAAAATAATTTAACTGTGCAGCCGAGGAGCTCCACTTAGCCCTCAAATGGAAGGAATTAATCCTGTGATTAAGCTCATCCAGTGAATTTTTTTTAATTCCAGATTTTGTATTTTTCATTTCTAAAATTTCCTATTTGGTTCCTTTTTTCAAAAAAAAAAAAGATTTGCACCTGAGCTAACAACTGTTGCCAATCTTTTCTTTTCTTTTTTTTCTGCTTTTTGTCCTCCCCAAATCTCCCCAGTACATAGTTGTATATTTTAGTTGTGGGTCCTTCTAGTTGTGGCATATGGGATGCCGCCTCAGCATGGCCTGGTGAGCAGTGCCATGTCCATGCCCAGGATCCGAACCAGTGAAACCCTGGGCCCCCAAAGGGAGCGCGTGAAATTAACCACTCGGCCACAGGGCCGGCCCCTGGTTCCTTTTTTATTTTCATTTTTCCTGCCTCTCCATTCATGAGAGCCTATTTTCCATTACCTCGTTGCCTATAGTTGCAATAGCTGCTTTAAAATCCTTGTCTGACAGTTCCCATAATTGACTCGTCGTGATGCTGGCCTCAGTCCGTTCTTTTCCCTTGAGACTGGGGCACCATTTCCCGGCTCTCCCTATGCCGAGTAGTTTTGGATTTTATCATGAACATTACGACTATTATCTCATATAGATGCTGCATTCTTTTTATTCCTATGAAGACTGTCGATGTGGGCAATGAACTTGGTTAGAGCTGAACTGTGAACTCTGCCACCCCCAAGGTGGGCAGAGGTCAGTCCTAGCTACTTTTTCCTCTTCGCCCGAGCTGTTCCCCATCTGCCCTGCACACATGACTCAGCGGTCAGCCAGAGACTTGAGTAGAGTTCACACAGAGAATCTGGCGGCCCCTCCTCTGGCTCTCTCCTTTCCAGAGTTCACCCCTCATTCTCTGGTGTCTGGTTGTCCTGGGCTCCTTCCTCTGGCTCCTTCAGGCCGAAAGACGGTGGAATTTTGGCTGGAGTCTGAGCACTCCAGCCTCGGTGGCCACGTGGCCAGCTGCCTTCTGGGCAAAGCCACACAGACAAAGGGAAACCCTATCCATGCCGGGGTCTTCCCTCGAGTGTCGATTCCCCTCCAGAATCTGCCGACTTTCATTCACTCCCCGGGGCCCTCAGGGAATTGGTTTTCTACATTTTGTCAGGAATTTTTCAATTGTTATCTGTGGACGGGACTTTTTTTTTTTTTTTGAGTAAGATTAGCCCTGAGCTAACATCTGCCACCAATCCTCCTCTTTTTGCTGAGGAAGACTGGTCCTGAGCTAACATCCATGCCCGTCTTCCTCTACTTTATATGTGGGACGCCTGCCACAGCATGGCTTGACAAGCGGTGCCATGTCCGCACCCGGGATCCGAACCGGGGGACCCCATGCCGCCGAAGTGGAACATGCAAACTTAACCACTGTGCCACCGGGACAGCCCCCAGATGGCATTTTCTTTATGGCCCTCACTCCTCAGCTGGCTTCTGTAAGTTGATTCTTGTACTGAGCAGCCTTGCTGAATTCTGTATTAACTAGCATTTGGTTTGACTGCGTATAACAGAAGACCCAGCCTGTGGAAGAAGGTCAGAGACGGGGCAGCTGTACGTAATCAGTTTGGCAAACAGAAACCTTTCCGGTGTGCAATGCAGAGCCAGGTTCCACACTGGGAATTCCTGCTCACAAAACCATCGGAGAGGTTGGGGGGGAGTGAGGGAGCTGCCGGGGACTCTGGCTTCAAGGCCGCACCTCAAAGGCTGTGGGCCAAAGTCAGGAATCGGCGTGGAGACACTGGCATCCAGCTAGGGCAGAGATGCACATTGTCCACCCCTCCTGGCCAGCGGCCACAGCAGCAGGAAGGTAGCCCCCACCCCCACCTGGAGACAGGTGATGCCCGGGGCAGGTGGGTTCCCACTGGCCTCACCATCACGGGGGGCAGTGCTGTGTGCTTGCTGGAGCCACCCCGGGCTGGATTTGCCTCCTCTGACCCCTGGGCTGCTGTAGCCCTCACCGACCATGTCCTGCCACGGTGATGTCCATGCCGAGCTGCCGTGAGCCCAGAACTCGCTCAAAAGAAGCCACACTGTGGCCAAGGCTCCCGGGAGTCACGTCCCAGCTGAGCAGCCCCTGCCCAGAACCCGCTGGCCTAAGAACTGGCGGCAGCCTGTGGAGACCCTGCCACGGCCCAGCCGGGGGCCTGCACCACGTGACCTGGGCTGCTCCACCTCACTGGCCTGTTTCACCCCCTGAGGATCGGGGGCCTGAGAGCCCACAAAGCAAGGCCTTGGGGCCCGATGCACGCCTGGTGCACGACGCCAGCCCAGCGGAGCCCCCACCCATGGCCAGCCCGGGCAGCCCTGGGCCCCTGCGCGCCGCCTCCTCCAGGCGGGCGGGCGGCTCCTCCGCAGGGTCTCCGCCCGCACATTCCTGCGGCCTGAGCAGCTGGTGCCGCTCCCAGCTGCCCCGAGAGGCCCCACTCGTTTCCCTTGACAGACGACAGGCGGCCGGCCCCTTGACCACCCCACTTCCCAGCTGGGGAAACCGAGGCAAAGGAGGCTCAGGTTTGGTTGATCGCCCTGGAATATCAGAGTCACCGTGGGCAGGGCCCGCCCGGAGCCTGGGGAGGGGCCTGGGGGTCTCCAGGGACCAGCCCAGCGTCCAGGCTCACGGGGGGCTGACCACGGCCTCATCCGTGTGGGGTGGGGACAGCGGCCCGGTCAGGGTCTGGGTCGTGCGGGAGGGCATGCCCGGGAGGTGAGGGTGAGGACACCTCCATCAGCACCTCCAGCCAAGCTGCCCTGGGGAGCAGGGATAAGGCGGAGGCTGGTACTGGGGCCCACCTTGGGGTGGAGGGGTCCCGGCCAGCCCCAAACAAGCAGGTTTAGGGGAGGTGGGGCAATCCCTGCCCCCTGCTCCCCGTGGATGCCCCCTCCCCAGTCCCCACTGGACTTGGGGAGCAGCGAGAACCACCCTCCCCGCCACCTCCTCCACTATCCTCAGAGGGTGGTGCCCTCAGAGTCAGATCTGCCCTAGCCCCAGCTCTTCCTGACCTCAGGCTGTGTGACCTCAGGCTGGCCACACAGCATCTCTGTGCTTGGGGAAGACTAAAGGGCCCTATATCCAAGACCTCAAGCCTATAATCTGCTTCCTGCCTGCCCTCACAGAAAGGCCTGAGGTTGGCAGGGAATGTGGTCTGACTTCATCGTCCATCACTTGAGGGCCAGACTTTGGGAACTGAGGTAGGGCTGGGGTGGGACAGGTGGGGCAGGAGAGAACCTTGGCCAGTGTCCTGCAGTTGTGTCCCTGCCAGGGGGTGTGAGCTCATGATGCTCGGGCTGGGGGGAGGAGCTGGCCATTCCTCTGTCATGGACGCAGCCACCTCTACTTCACACTCCATTCTGAGGAGCTTGTGGTCCACTTAGACCCCAGACCCCACCTGGAGAATAAAGGAGTCTAAGGGCAGGGGCAGGAGGGGAAAGGCAGAACCAGTCCTCTCTGTGGCCAGACCCCACCCCCAGGGTCCTGGACAGGGCCTGAATCTTTCTTGCTCCAGTATAGGCCAGCATCTGAGCAGGGCCCAGCATGCAGTAGGTGCTCAGCAAGTGTGCAGCTGGTTAAAGAGTGACAGGTAACCAAGTGGATGCTGGTCACGCAGGACTCAAAGTCAGAGATGGGACCATCCCCTGTGCCTTCCCTGTCCTGCCCCCGCTGGGACCCCCTAACCTGGCATTTTAAAACAGGGAAGCATCAGAGTGGCCTTGCATGGCGAGACCACTGCAGCGCTGTCTGGGGGCCATTCCATGTCACACAAGTACGGGGCCTGGGCTGTGGGAACGGGCGTGACTCCTGCAGGTTGAGCCCCGGCCTCTCTAGCTGCAGCCCTCAGTGCCTCCGTGGCTCCAAACTGGCCTTCCTGGGGGGTGACATGCAGGTTCCAGGGCCCACGGCGGCCAGCACCTGGGGAGCTTGGGTCCCTGGTTCCATGGGGCTGGGGTGGGGCAGAGGGTCTTGCTTGGGCTCACCCACCCCAGGAGCGGGGGCCCCACTCACTGCTTATTTTCTGGTCTGGGGTCTGCTCTGCGGCCTGGCAGGGTAGGGGGCCCTGGGGCTTTGCCTCTCCCAGGACACTCCCTGAGGCCGGGCTCCCTGCCCTGCTGAAGAGGTTGCTGAAGTGTGAAGTGCCCCTTCATTTCTAAGCCCGTGGCTGGGCGGGCCCACAGGCCTGGGTGAAGGCTTGGGGGTGGGGATGGCTCTGCTCCAGCCACTCACAGGCGGCCTCTGCCCTGGGCCTCCCTGGGAGGGGAGAGTGTGGAAGGTGGTTTGGTCTCCCGCAGGCCACACCCTAGCCCGGGACAATCCTCCTCTGGGAGCGGCTCCCCATCCACCTCCCCACCCAACACTGGCCCGCAAGGCCCCTAATCTCACTTCAGAAAGCACACGGGATCTCCACAGAATGCCCACCCACCACCCCACCTAAGGTGCTGGTGGGCGGGAAGGGGCCTCGCCCTTTGGCACCATCACAGGCCTGTTTCAGGAGGGACCTCAGAGGGGAAAGCAGGGGGGCAGGTGGGTCCTGCTGGCCTCATCCACCTGGCAGGGCCCTGGGTTTGCACAAAGCCAGCACCTGTGGCCGAGGGTGTGGTAAGGTGGAGAGGGGAGGATGGCCACGCCCCAGGTTGGGGGGCCATCACCACCCCAGGGGGTTCCTCACAACCCCAGCCCAAACTGCTCAGTCTCTCTCGTGTGAATAGGGAAACTGAGGCTAGGCTGAGCCAGAGGCAGCCCTGCCTCCTTGCACTAAACTCTTCTGCCCTGCCCTGCCCTGCCCTGCAGGAGAGCAGGGACGGGCGTCAGCTGCCGGCTGCCCGCCTGGGTTCTCCCAGCTGCGGGCCGGGCTGACTCAGACCCGACACCCCCTGGCAGGAGGGGCTGGCTTCCCGGAGGGGGCAGGCCAGGCAGGCTGGTTGGTTCCGAGAGCAGGGCCAGAGGCCACACAGACATTACTGCAGGGGCCTGAAAAGGTTCGACCTGGGACCCCTTGGGGCGCTGGGATCCCTGCAGCCCCACAAGGCCCTGCGCTGGCCTAGGGTAGGGGCATGGGCGGGGGGAGCAGTAGGGACAGAGTTCTGTCCTGCCCAAGTGGTGAGGACATCACAGTGGCTGTCCCCCACAGATCATGGCCTTGCAGACTGCTCAACGCCCCCTGGGGTCCTGTGGGACCCCCACCCATGGCAGCCTCCTGCTCTTGCTTCTCAGCCTTGGTGAGTGACAGGGGTGGGCAGCCACAAAGTGTTGGAGTGCCAGGGAGCTTGGGGGGTGCAGCCAAGGGTCCTTAGGGGGCAGGACCTCAGGGAAGGCTCGACCTGTCCCTTGCCTCCTCCCCTGGCTGTGGGCAGTGCTACCCCTCTGGGCAGGTGTCCTGAATCTTGGCAGGTGCCCGACTCCCGTGCAGGTACCCTAAGTCCTGAGCAGGTGTCCCGAGTCTAGGGCAGGTGTTCTGAGCCCCTGGCAGGTGCCCGACTCCCGTGCAGGCCGTCAGCCATGACTCTGCCCCCAGAGATGACTGTGTCCAGCACCCTTGCTGGACCATGGTGCCCCTTGGGGTTGGAGGCTGAGCCGGGGCAGTGGTGGGGGCTCAGGCCAAAGTGAGGGTGTTGGTGGGATGGATGTGTGGCTGCCCTGAGCAGCGAGGCCCCAGGAGGAGGATGTGGGAGTCCTGGGCTCCCTGGTGGGGTGCAGGCTCCTGGCCTGGGATGGCGTGTCATGGGCTGTGACACCACGGGGTGCAGTGTCCCTGATCCTCTGCTTCCACACCTGTGGGGTTTGTATAGGTCTGGGGGCCAAGAAGGGGCAACTCTGCCTCCTTGCCCTGCAGGGAGGGGCCTGCAGCAGGCCCACCCAGAAGCCCCTGGCCATCCCCTCAAGCCTTGTGCCCCCTCCCCGCAGGGTGGCTGCCACCTCCCGGGGCCCAGGCTGCAGACACAGGACTGGTAAGTGCTTCTGGGGAAACAGGAAGGAATCCCCCTGGTGAGGTTCCTGGATGCAGGGCCACACGCAGCTCAGCCACAACCCTGCTCTGTCCTCAGGGCTTCGTGACCCCCTGGCTGCAACGCCCCACCCGGGACCCGTCCTGGCAGCAGCCTGAGCTGACTGTCGTCCTCCAGAGGGCCCAGCGGAGCACAAAGAGTGAGCATGGCGCCCAGTCCCGTCAGGCATCAGGAGATCTGGGGGTGGGGGCTGGGTTTGTGGGGTCTCACCTGCCCCCACCTGTGGCCCTTCCTGGCTGCTCAGCTCATTCGATCGTGACAACCTTGAAAAGTAGACAGAATTGCCCCACTTTGCCAGTGGGTAAACTGAGGCCTGGAGAGGGTCATGCGTTGCCTAGGGTCTCTCTGCAGGCGTGGGAGGAAGAGGGGGTTGACTGGAGAAGCCCACCTCCGCCGACCCCCTGCCTGCCCCTGCAGCGAAGGTTTGCGCCCTGAGCCAGAAGGCTTGCCCCCCGGAGCGGAAGGCCACTGTGGTGGATGAAAACCTGGTCTTCTACGAGGAGTGGGAACTGGAGGCCTGTGTGGACGCGGCCCTGCTGGACACTCAGATGGACCGAGTGAACGCGATACCCTTCACCCACCAGCAGCTCGAAATTTTTAGATGCAAATTGAACCAGGTAGTTCATTCCTCAGGTTCCCACCTGCCCGCTGTGCCACAGCCTTCCCCAGCCGCCAGGCAGCGCTGTGGCCCTCGAGGTCACGCCCTCGGCAGTTCTACCCACAGGGGTACCCCGAGTCCCTGATCCGGCGCCTACGGTACTTCTTCTATGCGGTCACCCCTGAAGACATCTACAAGTGGAATGTGACATCCCCGGAGATTGTGAAATATCTGCTTAAAATCAGCGAGGGGCGCAGAATGGATGCTCAGGTGACCACCTGCCTGGGGGACGCAGATAGTGTGAGGTTGTGCAGGCCTCAGGGGGGAGATGCAGTGTGAGGTTGTACAGGCGTGGGGGGATATGTCTTTTCCTGCCTAAGGCACCTCAGTGGCCCCCTCCACAGGTGGCTGTCCTGATTGCCCGCTACCTGGTGGGAGGGGGCCAGATGGACAAGGCCACCCTGGACACGCTGGCTGCCTTCCGTCCCACCTACTTGTGCCTCCTCAGTCCCGAGCAGCTGGACTCCATGCCACACAACGTTGTTTGGTGAGTCGGGGGTCTGCGGGCGTGGCGGGCATGCTCTGCTCTGAGCTCACTGCCCGGCCCCATGCTGCTTCTCCAGGGCGGCCGGGCCCCAGGACCTGGACACGTGCCGCCCACCTCAGATGGACGCCCTCTATTCCAAGGCCCGTATCGCCTTCCAGAACATGAGCGGGTCTGAGTACTTTGCGAGGATCAAGCCCTACCTGGGTGAGCCGGGGAGGACCTGGGGGGCAATGGCTGAGGCCCCTCCATCGGCACTGCCAGGGTCTCGTCTCACTGGGCTGCCCGCTGGAGGTGTGACGGGCGGTCAGCGTGCCCTTTCCCCCTCCAAGTGTGCGCAGGCTGAGCCCCTGTGATTTCTGACCCTCCCGCCTCCTACCTCCCCCAACCCAGAGGGTCAGGTGGTCACCAGGCACACCTGGGGCCCAGGAATCCCTTAGGAAGAGGGAATCTGGGAAAAGTAAGTGGGCTGCTTGTAGCCTGTGGTCAGAGGGTGAGACTGGGGGCTCTTCTCCCCTGGGGCAGGTGGAGCCCCCACCGAGGACCTGCAGGCCCTTAGTCGGCAGAACATACACATGGACATGGCCACCTTCAAGAAGCTGCGGACAGAAGCTGTGCTGGTGCGGCCACGCGAAGGGCGGGGCCCCGGGGAGGGGCGGGGCCTGTGGATGGGCGGGGCCATGGAGAAGGGCGGGTCCCCAGAGTGGCCTCCCCTTGAGCCGGCCCGCTCCAAGGTCTGGAGAGGCCAGGCAGGGTCGTGAGCCGAGGAAGTTTGGGGTGGTTTGGGCACCGTGGAGCCCAGCAGCCTCCTACGGGAGAGCAGGGAGACCCTGACGGCCGCCTGGGGCCTCTGGCAGCCGCTGACCATTGCCGAGGTGCAAAAACTTCTGGGTCAGAACCTGGCGGGCCTGAAGGCTGAGGAAGGCAACAGCCCCGTGCGGGACTGGATCCTCCGGCAGCCGCAGGACGACCTGAACAGTCTGGGTCTGGGTCTCCGCGGCGGCATCCCCAACGGCTACCTGGTCCTGGACCTCAGCTTCCGAGGTGGGTGGGGTGGCCAGGTGGGCGGGGTCGGGGCAGAGCGAGGTGGAGGGTCTGAGTCGCCCCCTCTCTGTGCAGAGGCCCTCTCGGGGGGCCCCCACCTCCTTGGACCTGGACCTGGGCTCACTGTGATCCTGACTCTGCTCCTGGCTGTGATCCTGAACTGAGCCCACGGCTCCGGATGCCCCGGGACCCCCGCCCTGTGGTGGAGCAGGCTGGAGCTGTCTCTGTCCGACCCTGAGGGTACTGGAGCCCAATAAAAGAGGACGCGTCCCCCTCTGCAGAGGTGCCCTGTGGTGTTTTGAGGACGGGTGGGAGGGCCCTGACAGCGGTTAACCTGGAGTCGGGCACTTTGAGCTGCAGCCCCTCCTGTTCGTACTTGGAAAGGGGGGCCCTTGGTACCTTCCCAACATTGTTTCCACTGCCTGGGCCTCCCCCGAGGCCAGGCCAACACTCGAGGTGGTTCTGGTGACACTGATGCCCCGGGAGATGGCAGGCGGAAGTCCTGTTCCAGGCTAAGAGCGTCTCTGAGCCCCTCCTTGGGCCCAGAGCAAAGGGACACAAGCAGGAAGATCGCCTTGTCGTTTATTCAAATCAATCGGCAACGTCAGGGAGGGCCACGGAAGCCCCTCCCAGACCCAGTTCTTCCTCCTGAAGGAGGCCGGAGGGCTGGGGCGGCATCTCCCTCAGCTGGCTGGGCGGGTGACCCGGGGTGGTTGCAGCTCCTCCTGGGGCCCAGGTCCTCAGTCCAGCTCCAGGTCCTGGGAGCTGGGTGTGGCTGAGGACCAGCCCTGCAGGCCCCTGGGAGGTGGGACATTGGGTAGGGGTCCAGCTCCACCTACCAGCCCCAATTTTCCTGCATGTGGTGCCCGGGCAGCGCCGTCTTTGGAGGCCACGGTCCAGGCGCCCCGATACAGCAGCCACAGGAGGCTGGAGGGCAGGGCCACAGCAAGTGGCAGGTACCCCAGGTTGGCTGGTGGGCTGCCTGTAGGCGGAACATGGAGGGAGCACCCGTCAGTCCTGGCTGGGAGCCACCCCCAGGGCTGTCCTGGCAGCCTGCTGGGCCTAGCAGCCCCTCCCCCTGGGCTCCAGGCTCACAGCGTCCCTGTGGTGGGGAAGGCCATTGAGGACCCCATGTACAGCCGCTCCTCTGGGCCCCAAAAAGGATCTCGAAACTTCCCCCACCCCCTGCCCCCCATCCCGCTGTCTGCTGTTCAGCCGGTTTTGGAGGAGATGACTGTCCTTCAATAACTCAGTGGGCGATGGAGAGTGAAGCATGTCACCCAGATGTCACCCAAGGAGGCAAATGGAAAAAGAGTTGGTCAACGGAGTAGGAGATTGGGCACAAAGCAAGGAATTAGTCGCAGTCTGAGGTCCACAAGGCTCAGGGCAGACAGAGCAGAGGCGGGGATCATGGCCCGTGAGGGTGAGGGTGGGGTGGGGCAGGCCGTACCTGAGGTAGGAGCGTCATTCCCAGGCCGGCCTGAGGTGGGGGCCAGATGGGGCGCCCAGGGGGTGGTGTTGGGCGTCACAGTGGTCGGGCGGGCTGGGTGGGTGGGGCCGATGGGGTCGGTGTCCAGGCCCAGCTCGCCGAGGGCCGAGCTGTTGAGGCTGCGGAGCCAGGAGCTGATGGTGGGGTGGCTGCGAGCCTTCTGCAGGTCCCCCACGTTCTGGCCCAGCAGCGTCGTCACGTTGCCCACACTCAGGCTCTGTGCGAGAAGTGAGGGGGCCATGGGGGGAGGGACGGAGGGGCCCACAGGGGTGGGCTTCGGGGAGGACCCGGCAGGTTGGTGACTAACCGGGGAGTCAGAGCCGGCAGAACCAGCCTGGAGAAGTGACCTGGGGCCCACACTGTCTGCACACCTCTGAGTTTGGGGTGCTTGGGGCCCTGGACCCATGACCTAGGGCTGCCCTGGCTTGGCTAGGCCACCCCCCCGCTCCCCAACAGGGCAGCCCCGGGCCCACCTGCAGCACGCGGGGGTTCAGGTTGGTGAAGGTGTCGATGTCCATGGAGACGTTTTCCTGGGCCAGGTGCTGCAGCTCCTCCACGGGGGCGCCGCCTGGGGGCCGAGCAGTGGTGAGGGGGGCGGGGGCTCTGGACGAGGGGCGCCCACATACGTGGCCGGGGGCTCACCGAGGTACGGGCGCATGAGGTGGTAGTAGGTGGCTGTGGTCCTGGTGCTGCCAAAGGCCTCGCGGGCCTTGGCGTAGAGCACGTCCTTCCGGCTCTGAGGGCAGGAGGAGATGTCCAGGGCCCCGGCCAGCCTGGGGAGTAGGGGAGGCTGACAGGCAGGCTGGGAGCCCCTTCACCTCCAGTTGGCCGGGCCTGGCTCTGCCTGAACCACAGCTTCCCTCTTGCCCTCTGTACTGGGCTGAACTGTGTCTCCCAAAATTCACGTCCACCCCAAACCTCAGAATGAGACCTTACTTGGAAATAGGGTCTTTCCTGTTTTTGGATGTAATAGAATTAAGGTGAGGTCATACTGAGTTAGGGTGGGCCCTAGATGTAACGACTAGTGTCACAGAAGGGGGAAATTTGGGCACAGACATGGCAGAGACAGCCGTGGGACGATGGAGGCAGAGATGGGGGTGAGGTGGCCACAAGCCAAGGGCTGCTGGCACCACCAGAAGCTGGAGGAGGCAGGAAGGGTTTCACGGGGACCCCAGCCCTGCGACACCCTAATTGCAGACTGCTGGCTTCCAGACTGTGAGAGAATACATTTCTGTTGTTTTAAACCACTCAGTTTGGGGTACTTTGTGATGGCAGCCATGGGAAACCAACACACTCTGGTGGCCTGGCTGGGACCCCTTCCTGAGCCTCAGTTTCCCCCACCCTCCTGGCTGAGAGTGGAGGGGAATCCACAGTGTGGGCGGGCAGGTCGCTGGGCAGCTCACCGGAACTCTGAGGGCCGGATGGCCCGGATCTGCGGGGGGCTCATCCAGCAGAGACGGGAGCCCCCAATGGCCACCAGCAGGGCGCTGGTGACCGTGCCATTGTGGTCCAGGAACTTCTGCAGGACGGCCTAGGGACGGGGCTGGGGTCAGCAGGGCCAGGGTCAGTGGGGCGCCCTCCTACCCGCCCACGGTGCCCTCACCTCCGTCTGGTTCTCCAGGGCCACGTCCGAGGCCAGCAGGGCCACGACCGTGTCTCTGGACGTGATGTTCCACTGGCCGATCTCCGCACGGGAGTAGAGGTAGACCAGCGAGGTGATACGCCGAAGCTGCTCCTCGGGGATGCCGCGCGGGTAGATCTGAGGCGGGCGGGGGGGTCAGGCCACACGGCCCGGCACCCGCCTACCCACCCGCCTCCTCCCACGGCCCGGTCCTCGGCGCACCTGAGCCAGCTTGGCCTTGACGACGCGCTGGCACTCAGTGGGGAGCGGGTGCTGCAGCAGGGGGTCCAGGTTGGCCCTGAGCACGTGGCTGCCCAGGCAGGACTCGAGCTGTGAGCAGTCATAGCGGACCAGGAAGAGGTCGTCCCGCAGCGTGGCCGCCGTGATGTCGCCACGGATGCAGTGTCTCCCTGTGGCCGGGGGTGGGGGCGGGGTGGCGGTGTTGATGACCCTGGTCAGCTAACTTCAGGCCCCACGTCACTCCTAACCTTGACCCCTCCTTGACTCTCTCCCCAAGCTTCACCCCCAGCTAAGAATTCGACCCAGAGCAGACTGACTCAACCCTGACCTTGACCTCGACTCCCAGCCCAGCCCTGGCCCTGAAGTCTAGTCCCACTGGACTCTGACACCCCTCACCCCGCCCTAAGGCTGGATACAGACTCCTCGGCCACGCTCAGGAGGTCCAGCAGCAGGTGAGGCTGTGTCTAGGTGCCCCCACTCCGGGATGAGGAGCCCAGAGCAGGAGGACAGGCAGTGTCCCCAGGCCGCGGTAGCCACACTGACCTGTGCCCCTCTTGGGCCTTGAGGATGCCGCCTTGGCCTCGAGGAAGCCGGTGACGAAGCGCCTGGTGTCACGCTGGCTGAGCTGCCCTGCCCGGCATGCAGCCACCATGCTGCTGAAGAAGTCCAGGCCCACGGCCTGGCATGGTGGGCATGGACATCCCGTAACCCGGAAAGGGGCCACCTGGTCCCTCCTCCCACCCCACAGACAAACCCTGTGTTAGGGGGTGACTGGGGGACACCACTCGGGCATTGGGGTGGTCATACAGCCGACCGTCAGGCAGGGATGGGCTGGTGGAGTGTCGGCTGGACGCTCCTCTCCGTGTCCATGGCCAGCTCCGCCGCCCCCCACCCAGGGCACCGTCCTACCTCCTGCACCTGCACCCACAGGCCAGGGCTGATGTAGGTGGCCAGGCGTCCCAGAGTCTGCAGCCCTTCCAGGTTCCAGGAGTTAGGGGGCCTGGTGTGTGGGAAGGGGGCACTGTGTTGGGGTCTGGAGCAGCGCCCCAGTCCCTGGAAGCCGCCTGCCCCTCCCTTAACGCACAGTTCCCAGGGCCTGCCCTGCTGGGGACACTCGCCTGCCCAGCAGAGACTCCCAGCACGGGTGTCTGGGCAGGGGGATTGTAGGACCCAGAAGGTGGGGGTAGCACCCCCAAACCTGTGCCCCAAAGGCATCAAGGTCAGAGTGGGGCTGTGAGCTAGAGTCAGAGGTTGAAGGTCAGCAGGGCTGTGGACATCAGTGATCTCCTGGGCCAGAACCCCAGGCTGTCTCCTGTCTCATCTCAAGGAAGGGAGGCCCGGGCAGAGGGGACGGGGCCCCTGCTTACCCGAGCCTGGTCCTCCCACTGGCCAGCAGCGTGTTGAGGGCAGCTTGCTGGGTGGTGGTCAGCCGGGGGCAGCGCTGCAGGTTCTGCAGTACCTGAGGGTCTGAGGCCACGATACTGGACGCATCCATGTCACACACCAGGATCCCGAGGAGCAGCAGGTCAGAGGCACTGAGCTGCGGACGGGGCCCTCCCTGTGGGACAGCAGGTCAGTACCAGCCTGGCCCCACTGTCCGTCCATCTGTCCGGTCCCAACCAGCCTGCGAGACCTACCAGGCAGGCCATGGCTGCGTGCCGCAGGGCGGCCCTCTGGTCAGGCAGGTTGGCCAGCAGCTCCATGTCCCCCTGGGCGGCGTGGCGGATGAAGGCCTGGCAGTCGGCTTCCCTCACCTGCGTCAGGCTGTGGGCAGGTGGGGGGCTGTCGAGAGGGCAGGGGCCAGCCAGGGATCCTGCGGGGTGACTCGAGGCGCCCCTGGGGAGCTGGGGTCCCTGGGATCCAGAGGAGACACACTCAGCCTGCGTCGGCCGGACGCTGGTGGGGAGGGGACACTCACTTGTAGAAGAGCAGAAGGTCGGCTGGGTGGAACGGGAAGTCGCCCTGGAGGCTGTGCCAGGCGGCCAGGTTGGCCAGGCAGCTGAGCTGGGCAGGGCGGGTGGCGTGTCACTCCCTTGTCCAGCCTGGGGCTCGCCTGGCCCCCTCCTTTCAGCCCCCGTCCCCTCCTCCAGCTGCCCGCCCTCTGTCACCTGGACTTTACATGTTCTTCCTCCTGCCTCAACCTCCACGTCAGAACCAGCCTCAGAACAGGGTCAACCCAACCTGAACGCCTGCACCCCCCCCCCCCGGGGTTCAGGCCCTTCGCCCACCCCAGCCCCCCTTGTACCCCCAGCAACCCATTGAGATTCTGCTCATGCCAACGCCACCCCCGGCCCAGACTTCTTGTCTGGCTTGGCCTGCTTTGGGGTTGTTTCGAATTTACTCCGAATTTTATAATGAGACAAAACGACAGCTTTTCTTCCTTCCTTTTTGTAAACTCAGGGGCAGGCGATGTTTGGGTCAGCTGTGGGCCGAGGTGGCTCAGCCGGCCCCTCCTGTAGCCCAGGTTGGGGAGAGGCCAGCAGGCTGAAGATCCAGCCCGGGGGCCCAGAGGACCCGCTCCAAGGAGGGCGCCATGTGCCAGATGGAGGCAGGAAGGGGCCAGCGCTGGCCAGGTGGACAAGCCCTCACCCCACCAAGAAGAGAAGGCACGGGGTCTGTGGGCAGTTGGCAAAGTTCTGGACACCATCCAAAGTGGCCACTCTGGAGAATCAGCCAAGAGAGGGAAGGACTGACCTCAGAGGGTCAGACCTCCAGTCATATCGGGGTCAACCTAAGACACCTCTTAGGCAGCTGTGAAGTTGGCGGGTTGGCTTAGGGACAACGCACGCAGCATTTCCAGCACAGCCTCGTCGTGCTCCAGGCCAGCTCACTCTGCATGCAGCCCTGTGGTCCTGGCCCTTGCTGGCCTGTGTTCTCTGCTGGAGATGCCCTCCTTGCCTGCCCGTCACCAGAGCCCTTCTCCAGGGAGCCCACCCTTGCCCTCGACACCCTGGCCTGCTCTCGCCAGCCATGGCTGCCTACCTGCCAGGCTTTGAGGGGGACCTGCTGTGATGCCATCCTCCTGATCAGAGCTGAAAGTTGGTCCCGGGACAGCTGCCTGGCTGGCTGGCACCAGAACCCTTGCAGGAGGGAGGTGTTGGCACTGGGCAGAAAGGAGGCAGGCCGTGAGGGGTGGAGGGCGGGGGGGCAGCCAGACTGCTGCATGCGGGGTGCAAGTTGGATGCCCCTACACCGAGGGGTGAGACACAGCAAGTGCGGCTGGCACGGCCTTGACACAGGCGGCCCTCCTGCTGCCCTCATTCACTCATTCACTTTCGCCCATGCATTTCTGCCACGAGCACCCGGTTGGTCCCAGGCTCTGAGATACGAGCGGGACTTCAGTGTGGCCGCGGCCCTGACTCCGGGTCTGTGCTTCCTCCCGAGGCCCTGTCCCCACCGGCTCTGAGCTCTGGTGGGCTCCGCAGTCCCGGTGATGGCTGAGGGTTTGGAGGAGATTTGGCCCGGGCACCTGCTGGTCATCCGCAGCCAGGCCACCTCCTCCCTGAGCCTTCCTCATGCTGTGAGTCTAATAAAGTCTGTGCGCAGGGAAGGGTCTCGTGGGCCTTTAGCCGGGCCTGGCTGGTCCAACTCAGGCCTCCAGCCCTGCCTGACTGGTCAATAGCCTGATGGCTGAGCAGTGACGGCCAACCCTTGGGAGAGGAGCGGACGGCTGAGCCCATGCACGAGACCCCTGGACAGTGCACAGACTTGACAGAGCGCCTCAGTCTGGGGCCTGAGAGGGCGGCACAGCCTTGGGGCAGAAGGAAGGAAGCCGGGAGGACCCAGGATGAGAAGCCACCACCCACCAGGCTGAAGGAAGCAGTGTGAGCAGTGGGGGGGGGTCTCAGGGGGGGACCCCGCCCCAGCCATCTGCGATAGCGATGTGGGCGAGACTCTGATGCAGGGCACCAGGTGCTCTGGGCCATCTGGGGCAAGGTGGACCTGGGCAGGCAGGGCCAGGCCTACAGGCTGGAGCTGGGAGTTGGCAGCCCTGCCATGGCCACATCTGGGCCATCAGAGATGGTCCCCACCCCAGCCCAGCCAGGGAATGAGCTGCAGGACTCAGAGCTGGCAGGAACGGCTGGCACTCACCTGGCCCACAGGTCGGCCCGGCTGGCATCCAGCCCTCCCTGGGAGAAGCCCTCAGCCTGGGGGCCAGAGCAGGGGACAGTGAGCCACACCAGGAGGGCGAGGCCCGGGCTCACCAGGACACCTGGAACAGAAGGGGTTGTGAGCAACTGCTGGCCCCGTGAGGCTGAGTGCTGCCCAGGGGAGCACGTGTGTGGGAGTGTCCAGCATGGGTCTGACCAGGGCTTCCTGTGTCCTGGGGTGGACCTGTGGCCACCCCAGCACGGAGACCTCGGGGTCACCTGGGTAAACTCCTCCCTCTACCCCATGGCTCTGTCCTGAGTCTGAGCCCCGAGACCCCAAGCAGAGGCACTGGGCTTGGTGGCCACCTTCCCTTGGGTTGCTCAGCCCTTCATAGCCGTGGCCTCCCCTTGTCCCTGCCAGGACCCCTGGGCCCGGTGCCTTGTCTGTGCCGTCCCCCCTTCCCTTCTCTGACCCCTAGAGGGTGGGGGGAGCCTGGGGCAGGACCCCCAAGTGCAGGCCTCAGGACGGGGTGGCCGGAGAGCGGAAGCACCCTCCACGTCTGCCATGATGCAGGAGGTGGTGCTGCCCCAGGAGCCCGGCAGTGGGAGCCACCCAGAGGGCCCAGGGTGCCCCTCCCGTGAAGGGGAGCCACCTCACCGGCTCTGGGGCCCATGCCTGTGTGGTGTACACGGGTCGTCCTGGCAGGAAGCTGCCGGGGTCACGGGCGGCGGGTCCAGGACAAGCTGCAGAGGACATGGGAGGTGACGAGGCTGGCCCACCACCTACCCCGCCTGCCTCGGCTGCAGGGCACAGAGAGGGAGGCCTCGCCCAGGGTCACACAGGATGGGCACTCTGCCGGGCAGGCGACCCCTTGCCGTCTTTGGGGAGGGGCGTGACCCCACAAACGATGTGTCTTTGGAACAAAAGGAGCTGACGCAGGGGTAGCTGGGCTAATCCCGGGGCCTCTCTTATCACAGGTCGGGGCTCAGGGGACCCGTGGGCTGCGTTGTCTCCAATGAACAAATCTCTAGCAGCTATGGAGGAAGGGGGGTGGCGGTCCCAGTGAGGCCCCACAGGCAGCTGGGGAGAGGCCTGGTGGCTCCTCAGCCTGGCCCCGGGCAGCCTCAGCCTCACCCCCACACCTGGGTGGCCCACGCAGCTCCCTGCCCCTCTCTTGGCCTCACACCCAGCCCGAGGCACCACCCACACCCAGACCCCCAGGCAGAGACCAAAGCTGTGAGGCCTGGGGACTCGGGTCCTGGGGGTGGAGGCGTGTCAGGAGCCAGACCCCCCTGCCCGGCCCTGGGCACAGCTCCGCACAGAGTGACGGCCAGGGCCGGCTGTGGGGCCCCGGACTGCAGGTACCAGGAGGAGGACAGGGAGGTTACCGTCCCAAGTAGGGGGCAGAACAGAGGCTCCGAGGGGCTCAGCTACCTGCCCAGGGGCCACACAGAGCCCAGACTCGAAGCTGGAGCCCTGTGGATCCAGCTGATGGTGGCCTGTGCCCCCGCCCCCGCCCCTCACCTGAGCATGAAGACTGTCTGCTCCCGGGCCCGGCGGTGGCCGTGCTGTGCAGGGGGATGGTAGACCAGATACCAAGTGCTGCAAACACCAGCAGCCGCAGCCCACCAAGCATGTCAGCCCCGGCAACCAAGCCGTGGGGCGCAAGAGTGGTGCAGACTGGGGGTGCTGGGGTCCCTGCTCGCCTCCATGCCTCACACAGCACCCTGCCCGGCCGGCCACCCACTCCTGCAGTGACGCCCGCCAGCCAGACGTGTAGGGGAAGGGCCGGGGCTGTGCCAGGTGACACTGCCGTGTCAGCCTCTTGGGGCCCCAGGCACAGCAGGCACCTGCTCCCCAGCCCTGGGGGAGCAGGAGGCTGAGCTCACGGTTGGCGGCTACCCAGTGCACACCGCTCCACACTGGGGGGCTCTGCCCGGTGGTGTCCTTGCCCTGAGGGTCGTGCATGCATCACACACGTACACGTCTGCATTCTCCATGTGGGCTGATGTGTGTGTGCACATGTGTGTGTTCATGTGTGCCTGGGATCGCACACATCTACATGCATGTGTGATGCATGTGTGTTCCCTGGAGGGACATTAGGCACACGTGGACCCAACGTGGCGCCTGGGTTTAGTGACACATGTGGTGTTGTTTCTCTTCTGTGGATGCTGGAAACAGAACCTGTGGGGACTGTGCCCATAGGCACGCATCTCCAGACGTGAGTGTGCTGTGGGGCGGGGAGGGTGTGTGGGCACCAGGTGGGCAGCCTCGATGGTATAGAGCTGTGCCACACGTGACCTGGGGCCCACCTGTCCCATGGGGCCCGGGATGGGGGTGGCTCCACCGGGCGGGCCTCCGAGGCAGAGCAGAGGTGTGACTGCAGGAGGGACTTCTGACCTGCCTGCTGGGCTGGGAATGAAGGCATGCCTGCAGAAGCTTCTTCCCCAGCTAAGGGGGACAGGGGTGGGTGTCCCAGGCTGATGTCTGGCCCCAGCCTCAGCTCCAGCTCTCGCCGCCTCCTGGGAGGGGTACAGCCCCTGTTGGCGGAGCCCGGAGGACTCTGGGGCCTTGAGCCCCAACGGCACAGGGTCAGCCGCTGAGCCAATGCCGTCAGCATCACAGGACCACATGTGCCCAACAAGCCAGCCCCATGGCCAAGCAGAGACACTGACCTGGCTCCTGGACAGGCCCCCAGGAGTCCAGCCACACCAGCTAGAGCTCGAGGGCACCCTGGAGCCTGTGGTGACAGCCCCTCCTGCTGAAACTCCCCCTGTCAGGGCAAATGGCAGTGAGCCTGGTGACCCCCAGAGTCTGGAGAGGGGTGGGGTCCCAGGGGGCAGGCTTGGGGGAGGGCCCCACTGGAGGGGGCAGGCTCACCCTGGGCCCCGGCACTGACCCGAGGCCGGCCTGTCACTCCACCCAAGCCCCAAGCACTTTCCTGGGAGCGGGTTTTGGTTGAGGGGTTGCAGGGACACTGAGGGGCCTGTAGAGTGGGGGTGTCACTTGGTAGTGGGGTCTCCACCCACCCCAGGGCCCAGGCTGGGCTGAAGGAGACTCCCCACAGGCCAGCAGGGGCGGGAACAGGAGGAGGCCAGCGAGTGCAAGAAGCCTGATGCTGGCCAACCCCGCTGTGGGCTTGACCTCCAGGGCAGCCCAGGCCCAGGCTGGACCAATGGCCACAGCAACAGAGCAACTGCTGGGCCAGAAAGAGCCACGCATCCTGCCTCACTGAATCTGCCCCAACCCGCAGCACAGCCGGAACACGTTTCACAGTTGAGAAAACAGGCCCAGAGTGGCTGAGCAACTCGCTTGTGGCCACACAGCGGTGAGTGCAAAGCGGGATCAGATCCTGTGGCTGGGCTGGGCGACTGTGTGCGCTCCTGACCTCGCAGCATCCCTGGGGGTGGTACCCCATCGGCACACAGGCTCCTGGGAGCTCATCCATCGCAAGCCTACGCATCACTTTGTCCGTGCCGAGTGCCCCCTGGAGTGCCTGCCTGGCCCTCCTTGCCTGAAGAAATCCTCCTTGTTGCTCTTCTCCCACATCCTCGAAACCCTGCCCACCCACAGGTAGGGTGATGGGGGCAGACGGGCTGGGTGGGCCCCTGTGTCTGGGTTCTGAAGCCTCAGCCCAGGGACCAACGGGGTGGGGGGAGGCAGCCCAACTGTAGCCTTGATCTGGATGGCCAGTGGGTGGCTCTCTGGGTCCTGAGGGACACAAGGGGCTGATGGGGTTTTTTGGGGGTAGGAGCCAGCTGGAGGGGGAACACACGCCACCTACCCCTGGACCGGCAGTCCTCCCTGCCGTCCTGCCCTCCCTCCCTCTGCGGCTGCCCCTCTGTGCGGTCCACGCACCTTCCTGTCTCGTCACTTGCTCTCCAGGCTCAGCCCGTGGGCCCTGTGCCAGACCAGCGTGTCCAGATCCACGCTCTGTGGCTGGTCATGCCCGCCCTCTGCTTGCCCCAGGCCCCACCCCAGCCCGGAGTCCCCACCCTGCAGACTGGCAGTCAGAGTCCTCCCCAGGGCTCCACCCCGTGGCTGACCTCCTGCACCTCCCTGGCTCCAGAAGGGTGAGGATGGGGAGTAGTGGGTCGTCCTTGGCCCCCCAGGCTCACCGGCAGCTTCCTGGGACCTGGGGGTGGGGAAGACAGCGGTGACGCCAGCCCGCTGCCCCTGCTCCCAGCTAGGAAGGGGCTGGCATGGAAGGACACTGAGTAGCCCTCCCCGGTATAGAGAATTCGACCTCGGCAACTGAAAGAAGCTGCCAGGATCCATCAATGGGTCTGAAAGGCAACCTGGAAAGACGAGTCTCTCTGTCGCGGTGTGAGAAACGGCCTTCACGCGTGGGGCATGGGGTGTGAGTGACGGCGGGGAGGAGTGGGCAGTAGGAGTAGAGCAGAGAAGGGAAGGGGCCAGGTGTCAGCAGGAAGGCGAGGTGCACCAAGGTGTCTGAGAAGCTGGAGGAGCCGGGGGAGCTGGGACAGGGACCCGTGGTACCATCCCATTGCACCGCGCCAGGCCCACCACAGTAACTATCTAGCCGGCTGTCCACTTGTACTGTGCTATAGGTGCCTCTTGGGCCCCTCTGGTCTGCTCCAGCCCCTCCTGTCACAGATGAGGAACTGGAAGTGCATGGAGCAGGGGCTGGGGCCTGGGTCTCTGCTGAGGCCCCACGGCGGCTGGGCGGCCGCCACTGGCTCTGTCCCAGCTGAGCTCCCGCTGTCACTACATGTGGGGCCAGCCCACGGGCGCCACAGCAGGGCCTGTCTGCACGGGACTGGGAGAAGGGGCCCGGCCCAGCTGGATGCAAAGACAGGGCGTGGGACCTCAGACTGGCTGGTGCCCAGGCGCTAGCCCTCCTGTGTTGTTCTCAGACAGTAGAGGGTCCAAGGGCTGGCGTAGGGGTGGGGCAGCCACTCTGTGAGGGACCCTGGTTGAAAGCAAGCGAATGCTCCAGCCTGTTTGGCTGCAGGACGGGGGCCCTCTAGGGAAGTGGCTGACTCAGCTTCTGTTCCCCCGCCAGGAGCCCAGCCCCCATGGCCCCCACATCAGGGTGCAAGGTCCTCACTGCATGGGGGGAGAACAGGTCACCAACCAGGACCACAAAGTTCACCCTGGGCCCCGCTGGGGGGCCTGGGGCCAAGGTCTGCCTAGTACAGGGAGAGGGAGCAAGGGCCTGGCCCCCCTGGAGCCCCCATATCGGACACAGTCACAGCCACAGGGTCAGTCACTGAGTGTTTATTCCAAGTCCCCAGAGCCCAGCTATGGCCAAGGTGGCATGGGTATGTTGTGGGGGACAGATGAGACGGGGCTGACCGTCCTTACTCTCAGGCTGAAGTCTTATGACCTGTGGCTACCTGAGAACCACAAGGCAGGCAGTGAGGGCAACGGGTGCAGTGGGGGACCCAGAAAACCCTGCAGGAGCAGCACTTATGTCAGGCCTGGAGGGACGGCATGCGTGGCGGGGGGCAGGGGGTGTGGCCCAGAACCACCCCTGTGTGCGATGCTCAGGATTCGGGAGGAGGGGGTGAGGCCCACAGGCAGAGTCTGGCAGAAGCGAAGGCGCAAGGCAGGACCGGCTGCGCTGGACGGGTCAGGGTCTGCAGGCGGAAAGGGCCTAGCCAGCCCAGGGTGATGGGCACAGAGGGTCCGAGCAGAGCAGAGGAGCAGGGTGCCCTGTGGGGTGGGCTGGGGCCTGGGAGGAGCCCACCCTGAGGTGGCCCATGGCCCCGCTCTGCCTCTTCCAGGGTGATCTGGATGAGCTGAAAAAGTAGGTCCCTGGGGGTGAAGCTTTGGAGCCAAAAAGGCGTTTCAAGAAAACGGGCAGGCCTCGGTTTTCCCTGCGGGGCTGGGAGGGAGGCCAGCTCAGTCTCACAGGCTGGAGCTCCATCCTCTGGAACCACGGTGGCCGGGCTCCCCCTGCTGGCCCCTCTCCAGGTCTGGCCACTCCAGTCGGGGTGGGGCCTCAGTTCTTGCCCACTGCGAGGCCGCAAGCAGGAACATCCAGCCTTGGGTGGGCCTCGGGTTCTGACCCGCAGCCCCGGTCACCCTAGGGGTCCTAGCCTGCCACCCCCACCCCAGCCTGGTGACCTCAGTGGTCTGGCTCCAACGTCCACTCTGACAGCCACTGTAAGCATGAGGCCCGCTGCGCCTCTGTCTCAGGGGGCTTCGCAGGGGGCTTCGCGGGGGGCGGTGGGGGCTGGCCCGGCCCAGGCAGGGGTGTGGAAGGGCTGCAGGGCCCAGGGCCCCCTTCTGTGGGGTCAGGGTCGGGGGCGGCCCGCAGGGTCTGGATGAGCTGGTCCAGCGGCTGCACCAGGGTGTGGGGGCTCCAGCAAGGATCAAGGGCGGGCACGAAGGGGTCAGAGGTGCAGACCTCCACGCACTCTGTGTGCATGGGGATGCGCAGATAGAAGGCGTGCAGCATCATGCGGAAGGGCTGGTCCTCCCCGCCCGAGGCCTGGCCGTACGTCAGGTCCCCCACGACGGGGTGGCCAAGGGCGCTGCAGTGCACGCGGAGCTGGTGCGTCCGGCCTGCGGGGGGGAGGGGGGCGGTCAGAGAGGGTGCCACCCCAGCCCACCCTCCACCTGTGACATCGCACCCAGCACCGATCCCCACGGCCTCAGAGCCTCACATGACCTCTGGGGACGGCAGCCCTGCCTGTTTCCTGCTGCAGAGAAAGACATTAGAGATCAAGATGAGCGTTGACTTCTAGGGTCACCCTGGTGAAAGAAGGGCCAGGGCAGCGCTCTGTCTGCTGGAGAACCTGGCCAGCCTTCTCGCTGCCCTCATGTCTAGGCCAGTGAGACTCCGTGCAGGGTGAGGTGGCAGCATGTGGGACTAAGGCTAAGAGTGTAAGACCAGCTTGACCAGCAAAGCTCGGGATGGCCCCAAGTAAGCTACTCTGCCTCTGTGCCTCAGTTTCCTTCCCTGCAAAGCCGGGACACCGCAATGCCCTGTGCAAGAAGATGCGACGCCAGATGTTCACCACGCCAGGGGCAGGGCACCATCACCGGGCAGCGAGGGGCCCGGGCAGCTTCCCGGCCCCCCCCCGGGACACACCTGTGAGAGGCTGTAGGAGCACTTTGGACACGGGGTCCCCCGCGTACAGCCCAAGCTCCAGGACCACGAGCTCTGTGAGGCTCGGCTTTGGGTTCTCACAGCCTGCAGGGAGGAAGGCGAGTTGTGAGGGTTGGCTGGGCCAGCCCTGGGAACCCAGTCCACCCCAGCCCAGGTCACCTGCCCACCCAGGGTCCCCACAGGGTGATAGATGCCCCACGGCCCTGCCCCTGCTCTCCGTACCCTGCGTGCCCTCGATGCACATGGTGTGGGCCCGGCCCTCTGTGCTGTTCCTGCCAATGGCATAGCTGACAGTCATCTGGCTTTCCTGGATGTGTCCCCGCACCTGCCAGGGAAACAGTCACACGCTGCTCACGGGGCCACTTGCTACTGCTGTGGAGCCCCTGACCCCCAGGGCCTGCTGAAGCGGGCTGAGTCAGAGTCCCTGTGTTCTGGGGTCCCGCCGGGCCTTACCAGGGCCAGGTAGGCCTTGGTGACGCGGCGCTCCTTGAAGCACCTGTAAGCACTGCCCGCGGCTGCCTTGTTCAGGGCCACGCACAGTGCCCCGCTGGTGGAGAAGTCCAGCTGGTGGCAGAACCTGGCGTGGGGCAGAGGATCAGTGGTGGCTGGGTGGGAGGCTGCTGGGGGCCCCCTGTACCCCGCTCCAGCGTACCTGAACCCGTAGTAGGTGTCAGGGTCAGCCAGCTCCGGGAAGCGGTGCCGCAGCTGCTTCTGGAGGGTCAGCGTCTCCCGCCATGTCTTGCTGTCGATACGCACATCCCAGTGCTTGTTCACCACCAGGAAGTCACGGCTGCGGTACACGATGCACAGGTTCTCCACGCTGCCTGGCTCCATGGCGGGGCCTGCAAGGCACAGCAAGTGTGTGGAGCAGGGGTCACAGCCCACATCAGGGTCCTGCCCAACCGGCACAGACATCCCCCACTCCCCAACCCGGGATCTGAGACCACGACGCTGCCGGTCAGGCAAGCACACACACCCACTGTGCGCCCGCACCTACTAAGTCCCTTACCACCCTCAACCCTGACTCCAGCTGGACAGTGTCAGCTGGGTGGGGAGTCTGGCGAAGGTCGGGGGAGCCAAGGTTGCTCTGGGCTCCAAATGCGGGGCGTCCTGTCCAAATCTAGGCCTGGGAACGAGCAGCCTCGCTCTCAGCCCGCCCCCACGGACCCCTCGCCGACCGGTCGTGGACGCACGATGGGGACCTTTTCCTGAGTGCGGAAACGCCGCGTCCCCACGGCCGGGGCGGCCCAGGTCAGCACGCGCCGGGAGGGGCCATCCCACCCTCGCCTACCCTCATCCTCTCTCTTCCCCCGACAACCCCCACGCAGACACCCCCTCCGCGGAAGCCTCTGTCCCCAGCGCCTGATGGGCACAGGCCGAGGAGTCCCGGGGGGACCCCGGCTGTGAGCCTCCCACGCCCCCACCCACTCCGGGACCGACCTGCAGCCGGGCCGCGCCGTCTGGGCCCCCGATGCCACTGCCGGGCCCTGGCTCCAGCCCTTGCGTCCCCGCGCCTCGCGAGCCTGCGACCCTGGACCCCCGGCTCGGTCCACCGAGCCGCGCCGCGCCCGCCCCGCCTGCGCGCGCAGCCCCGCCCGCGCCCCGCCCACGCCCCGCCCACGCCGCGGACCTGCGAGCGCGCCCGGCCAATGGCGAGCGCCCGGGATCGGCCGCTCCGACGGCAGAGCGCTGGCCCTGCCCCGCCCACGCCCCGCCCACACCAGGGACGGGCGGCCATGCGGGCCTATGGCGAGCGCCGCTGAACCCGCCGCTTTCACCCCCGTGCGCTGATTCGGCCCCGCCCAGCCTGCGCGCGCAGCCCCGCCCACGCCCCGCCCGCTGACCAATGGCGAGGGCCGTCGGGCACGCCGGCTGTTGATTGGTGACGCCGGGACGCTCGGGGCGGGGCTGCGCGCGGTGGCGCGGGAGGTTCGGCTGGCGGCGCGGGAGGTTCGTCTGGCTGCGCGCTGCGGGCGGCGGGTCCGGCCGCGATGGAGGACTACGAGCGAGAGCTGCACGGCGTGGAGGACGACTTCCACAGCCAGTTCGCGGCCGAGCTCGAGGTGCTGGCCGAGCTGGAAGGTGGGCGCGGGCCTTCGCCGTGTCCCGCCCGGGGAGTCCGGGAGGGCTGCTGGCAGGAGGGGGGGCGGGCGGAGGCGGGTGCGGCAACGACCGTGGTGGGGCCGTGTCGGAGGGGCAGGGCCCCGCGCCGTGGGCTGCGCGAGCCTGGGTGCGGAGGCGGCTGCCCTGGGGCGGCCGCTGTGAGTCTTCTCTCCCGCAGGGAGCGCGGGCCTGTCACCCTGCGGGCGCCCCCGGCCCGCGTTCGAGGAGGCCGCGGCTGGAGGGGACGTCGCCGCCCGCTGCTCCCCCGGTGGACCTCCAGGGAGCCGCGCGGGCGGTGCCGGGAAGAGGCCGCTGGCCGCCGACGTCCCGAGGGACGAGCCCCTGCCCCCCAGTACGTCCGCGGGGGCCCCGGGCGTGGGGGGGGCGGTGAGGCTGGGGGAGCGCCCCTGTTCCTTCCGTGTGTCTTCTCAGCCCCCAAGGTCAAAAGGCCCAGGTTGGAGGCCGTCAAGAGGCTGAACTTCGGGCCCCACGACATGCAAGAGCTGCTGGTTCCTGACTCCCCGCCTCGGGACATCACCCCCCCACCGAGTCCCGAGGTCCCCGCTGAGCTGTGGGGTGAGGGGTGTGTGGCTCGGGGCACAGGGCTCCCAGGGGCCTTGGAAGGATCCCGTTCCTCGGACAAGGTCCTGAGGATTGGGACCTGCGGGAGGGCTCGGGAGGTAGCCCAGGGTGGATCGGGGTCCCTCCTCCTCGAGTAACAGGAGGCGGTAACAGAGACCGAGAGACAGCCCGTGTGCCTTCCTAGGCCCTTGGATGCTGGTGCCGAAGTGGGTCTCATGCAGGCCTCGCCGGCACCCCGCAATCCTGTCCTGAGGCGGCCCCCTGTCCTGGAGGACTATGTCAACGTGACCTCCACGGGTGGCAACCGGGCTTTTCTGGTGCTGCGAGCTGACTCAGTGGGTGCTGGGGTGCAGGTGGGTGCTGTGTGGCCACAAGTAGGGGGCTGGTCATCGCCCTCTGGTGGGGTTGACAGGCTTGATGCTGCCCAGGAAAGGGTCCTGGATGTCGTATCCTTACTGGGACCTTGGGGGCCTTTCAGGAAGTCCACTTGGCCACCAGACATCTCCTTTGGATGGTCTCTTTCCCCATTCTCCTCTCGCTCTGCCGTCCTTCTTCCTTCTTCTTTTTCTTCTTTCACCTTTCTCTTTTCTGCTGGAACTGCCCCCATTCCAGTGGCTTCCCCTGTGGGGATCTGTGGCTAGAGAAGGGCTTTTTTCCCCTCTTGGTCTGCTCATGCTGGGAAATGTCCCCGGCTCCCTGAGCTCTGCTAGGGGTGGGGCATGGGGAACCCCAGGACCTAAGAGGAGGTGACTGTTACCCTCCCTTCCCCGCAGAGCCGTTTCCTTGATGTCCGGTGGCGTGGCCGTGGTCAGTTGGACCTGCTGGGTGTGTCCTTTGCCTCCCTGAAGGAGCAAGTGGACAGCGAGGTGGGGGTTGCTGGGAGAGGAGGGGTGGCTGTGGGGTGACTGGGTGCTTGAACCATCCTGATGCCCACCCTTGTTGTCTGCACAGCGGCGGCAGCAGCTGCTCGAGGAGGCCCAGCGGCTCTCAGACACGTTGCACAGGTGACGCAGTGGCACCTTCATCCCTGGAACCATCACCTGGTCTTGGACTGCTGACCCCTAGCCTGTACTGGGGCGGGGGGGGGGGAGGGTGGTCCCAGCACGGGGTTGAGGTCTGGTGGCTCAGGGCATGATGCTTTCCAGCCTCAACCAGGAGGAGGCAGAGGAAAAGGCCCAGCTCTCGGGGGCCCCTGAGGAGGAGCCGGCCGGCAGCCAAGACACCTCCCAGCACTGCCTCTGGGTGGATGAGTTTGCGCCCCAGCACTACACGGAGCTGCTCAGTGACGATGTAAGGTCTTGTTCTTGGTCAGGTGTGACTGGTTATTTTGTTGCCAAGGGAAGAGAATTCAGGATGCAGCTGATGTTTTGTTGCCAGCAGGCGGGATGGGAGGGTTCTCGTCTGCCTCCTTGACTTGCAGATGGGGAAACTGAGAGCAGCGTGTGGCTAGCCTGCTGCTGGTCACTGTGAGCCGGGCAGGGGACCCAGGGCACTCTCTGCCTGGAGCATCTGTTTTGTTTTCTGCTCTTGCAGCAGCTGGGCCCTGGGGATGCCGGGGCTCCTGGAGGGCTGTGGTGGGGAGAACTTGGGGTGAGCCTCACTGTGCCACTTCCCAGCTGGTGACCCAGTGCTGGTCACTCGTCTTTCAGTCTCAGCGTTCCTATGCGTGTCCCTGGCCTCATGGCGTCAGGTTGACATGAGGGGCGGGCCTGGGGAGTCGTCGGTGCTGGTGGTCGCCCCAGGCCATACCTCCTGTCCCACAGTTCACCAACCGCTGCCTGCTGAAGTGGCTGAAGCTGTGGGACTTGGTGGTGTTCGGCCGAGAGAGGCCAACCCGGAAGCCCAGGCCCAGTGTGGAGCCGGCTCGAGTTGGCAAGGAGGCCACAGCCTCCAGCAAGTGGAAGAGCCACGAGCAGGTGCTGGAGGAGATGCTGGAGGCCGAGCTGGACCCACGCGGGCGGCCCCGGCAGAAGGTGAGCCCCACCGGCTGCACTGCACACACTTCTGAGCCCAGGGGCCGCACTCTGGGTGGTACCTTCTGGCACCTTCGCAGCCTCTGGGGGCTGTAGGGCATGGTGGCTGTCCCGTGGGTGTGAGTACGGTGATGTCAGGGTCTTGGTGTGGAGTGTCAGGGATGGGAGTTAGGATTTGAGTCCATTCTTAGTGATTCAGGTTAAGTCTGTCCGTTGGAGGGCCTTATATCTCCCTAGTGTGGTCATGGTGGGCACTGGTAGCTTCTGGGCATCAATCATGTCAGTACTGTTGGGACCCTTGTTAGGGTCCATGTCACTCGGTTTTTGCGAGGCTTTGTTGCCCTGAAGCATTGGCTCCGAGCGACGAGCACGCTAGGGTTCTCATTTGGTGACGGGCGGGGCGGGGGGACGTCCTTCAGCACCCAGCCTCACAGGCGGGTTTTCAGCTGCTGGCCATTGGGCCAGGGCTCCCTGCAGTGGTGCGGGTCGCAGCACAGTTTCCTCACCTCGGCTGCAGGTGGCGCTTCTGTGTGGGCCTCCAGGGCTGGGCAAGACCACCCTGGCCCACGTGATCGCGCGGCACGCGGGCTACTGCGTGGTGGAGATGAATGCGAGGTGAGTGGGTCTCCCGGCCATTCTGACATTCCTGGTTGAGCCTGGGACACGGCCCTGAGCCCCCAGCAGGTTGGAGGGGGGGCTGGAGCCCCTGGTGCACGCATGGTAGGACTCATCCTCCTCGGGGCTCACTGGGATCTGGGGCAGCCACATCGTGGCGTAGCCGTGAGGTATAGGCATGGCGGCTCGGCCCTGGGAGGTGTCCTGCCAGGGACGCTGCTGCCGCCCTGGCTGAGGCCACAGCTGCCCTGACAGTCTCTCCCCTGGCCTCACGGTTCCAGTGACGACCGCAGCCCCGAGGCCTTCCGTACGCGCATTGAAGCAGCCACGCAGATGGAGTCAGTGCTGGGTGCTGGCGGGAAGCCCAACTGTCTGGTCATCGACGAGATCGACGGCGCCCCCACGGTGGGCCTCCCCGTGCCCTGGAGGTCGGGCGGGCGGGCAGCGGGGACTGTGGCTCACGGCACTCTTTGTGTGTCCCCCCAGGCTGCCATCAACGTTCTCCTGAGCA
The DNA here is from genome assembly GCF_021613505.1 of Equus quagga. Classification (NCBI taxonomy): domain Eukaryota; kingdom Metazoa; phylum Chordata; class Mammalia; order Perissodactyla; family Equidae; genus Equus; species Equus quagga. The sequence goes on from NC_060273.1 coordinate 744,224, forward strand.
TCCTGGACCGCAAAGGCCCGCAGGAGGCGGAGCCAGGGGTCCTGGTCGAGCCTGCGGGTGGGGGGCGGCGACGCCGGGCGGAGGGGGGGCTCCTGATGAGGCCCATCATCTGCATCTGCAACGACCAGTGAGTGGGGCAGGGGTCCTCCACAGGCCAGGTTCTGGAGGGCTGAGGAGCGGCCTCTGCCGGAGGGCAGAGGGCCCCTGGGAGGGCACGGCCCCACCCCCTCCCGGCCACCCAGTGGGTTTGAGGCTGAGATTTGGCCCCAGGGTCCCGCCGGTCCCCTGTGCCTGCCAGGCTGTGGTGTGTGGCCCGGTGCCCCTGGCCGAGCAGGCATGGTGTGGACGCTGCCTGGTCCTGCAGGTTTGCGCCCTCCCTGCGGCAGCTGAAGCAGCAGGCTTTCCTGCTCCACTTCCCGCCCACGCTGCCCTCACGGCTCGTGCAGCGGCTCCAGGAGGTCAGTGAGGGCTGGGGCGGGGGGCGGGGGGCAGGCCGCCAGGGGCCACATGGCCGGCCACTGGGTGGGAGGATGCGGCCCCTGTCCTGGTCTCCAGCTCCCCTGTCCCCTCTCCCCTCCAGGACCCCATTCTCTCTGCAGTCTGCCTCCCCGGTTCCCTGGCTCAGGACGTGGGGGTGTGGTCACCGGACCGCTTTGGTCTCTGGTGGTAGATGGTTCCAGGCAGAGACTGGGCTGGTCCACAGCCTTTGTACTTCACAGGATGAGGGTTGCTGTTCACCTGCTTCTAGGGAAGAGGGACCACAGGGTGGGGTTCTGGGGTCTCGGGGAAGGGAGCGCCCACCCTCTCATTTCCCTCAGATCTCCCTGCGGCAGGGCATGCAGGCCGACCCAGGCGCACTGGCGGCCCTCTGTGAGAAGACAGACAATGACATCCGCGCCTGCATCAATACACTGCAGGTGGGTAGGGGGAGGGCGGGCCGGGGCAAGGGGGGCTCGGTGGCTTCTCACCGCCCCCACCCCTGTGTCTAGTTCCTGCATGGGCGCGGCCAGCGGGAGCTGAGCGTGCGGGCCGTGCAGACCACACACGTTGGCCTCAAGGACCAGCGGAAGGGGCTGTTCTCCGTGTGGCAGGAGATCTTCCAGCTGCCGCGGTCCCAGAGGTAGGCAGGGGCGGGTGTGGCAAGTGGACAGACCAGCCTTGGCCTGGACAGCCCCAGCGCCCCAGCCCTGGGACACCAGGCCCTGTTTGTGTAGGCCAGCTCTGCCTTTGCTGATGGAGACCCAAGGCTGCCTGGGTCCTGGGAGGCACTCCGCCCTGCCTTCAGGGCACTGCCTCCCCAGATGCCTGGGAGCCCTCAGGGAGCGGGCTGCCACGAGAGGAATGAAGTAGACGGGGGCTGGGATTGAGGGGGGATGGGGGTTCCATTCCAGCCTCAGCACCTCTTCTGCAGGCGGCGCGTGGGCCAGGACCCAACCCTGCCCACCCACACACTCCTGCTCGTTGATGGGCATGCGGGCCTGGGACCCCACGCGGCAGAGGTGCCTCTGAGCATGGCCTCACAGCGGTTCTACCACGTCTTGCACGTGGCTGCCTCTGCAGGCGAGCACGAGAAGGTGGTCCAGGTAACCACGCTGCCCTCCAGCCTTTCCAGGGGGTCAGGAGGCTTGCACCTGGCCGTGTCTCCTTGTCTGTGGACAGTGAATGGGGGATGCTTCAGATGCGCCAAACTCGAGGAGAAACAGGAACGAGAGTGAGGGGTGGCGGAGTCCTCTGGGAGGTGATGGTGAGCAGGGCCAGGGCCAGGAGGAGGCACTGGCTGCTGGCTGGTGCCTGGAGGGGAACGGCCAGCCTGGGCTGCCCGCGACAGGGGTTCATCTGACCCATGGGGTCATTCTGGTTGCTGGTTGGGAACCGTCTGAAGGGCAATGGCAATGGCTGGGCAGCCTGACCCGGTGGCCAGGAGGGGCTGGTTTCTGGATGTGAGCTTCGGGAATGGGGACACGGTGCACGTGGGTGGGGTGAGGTTTTGGCCTGAGCAGGTGGCAGAGATGCCTCCACTCCTGGGAAGCTGGCCTGAGCTGCCTCCCTGACTAAGCAGCTTTGGATTAGCAGCTGGGGATCTGCGAAAATCCAGAAGCCCATTGCGAGGGGGGGTCACGTGGTGGTGGAGGAGCAGGACTCCCACCGGGGAAGAGAGTGGGGGCTCCATGCCCTCGTTTGGGTGGTGGGGGCTGCTTTTAGGGAGAGGCTGGGGCTGGAGCCTGATGACTCTTTGAGGTGGTCATGGCAGTGGGGGTTCTCTCCCGCACATCCCAGGGTCTTGGCCAAACCAGAGTAGGGTGGCAGGGGGCCTTCCTGGCTCCCCAGGGCCCGGTGGCCTTGCTGGTGGACTTGCAGGGCAGGTGGGGGTGAAGGGTCTCAGTGGGTGGTGCTCATTGGGTGGAGGGGCTCAAGGGCCTACCCACCTCCTGCCCATAGGGCCTGTTTGACAACTTCCTGCGCCTGCGGCTGCGGGACTCCAGCCTGGGCACTGTGTGCACGGCCCTCGACTGGCTGGCCTTCGACGACCTGCTGGGCCGGGCCGCCCATCATGGCCAGAGCTTCCAGCTGCTGCGCTACCTGCCCTTCCTGCCCGCGGCCTTCCACCTGCTGTTTGCCTCCAGCCACGTGCCGAGGATCGCCTTCCCTAGCAGCCAGCAGGAGGTGCGCCCCTGTGCCCTGCCCATGCCCAGGGTGGCCCAGGGGTCCTTGGTGACCTGGTTCTGGTCCACCCTTCACCCCAGGCCCAGAACCGGACAAACCGGACGCAGAACTTGATCCAGACACTGGTGTCGGGCATCGCGCCAGCCACCCGCAGCCAAACTGCACCCCAGGCCCTTGTCCTGGACGCCCTCTGTCTGCTCCTGGACATCCTCTCTCCCAAGCTGCGCCCCGTGAGTGCCTCGCCTGGAAGAGGGGTGTGGCTCCTGGTGGGTCAGGCCCCTGGCTGTACTCAGTGTCCCTGCTGGCCCTGGCCTCCAGGTGAGCACACAGCTGTATAGTGCCCGTGAGAAGCAGCAGTTGGCCAGCCTTGTGGGCACCATGTTGGCCTACAGCTTGACCTACCGTCAGGAGCGCACGCCCGACGGGCAGTATGTCTACAGGCTGGAGCCGTGAGTCTCCCTAGATCTGGGGTCGGGGGCCTGGGGACAGGGAGGCTGGACTCCGGGTGCCGTGGTGATTGCTGGGCCGGGAATCTAAAAGCGTGGCCTTGGCAGGGCATGTGACCCTCAGTGTCCCTGTTTGTCAGGCGGGTGGTTTGGTGTGGGGCCCAGCCCAGCCCTTGCTCAGACCTGACTGTGAAGTGGGCCCCCAGGTCGTGCATAGCCTCTCACTGCCTCAGTCACCCCCAGGAGTGGCTCCCAGAGGGCCCTTGGGCTCTGTGGGGCTCCGTTTCCCCATCCTGAGATGGTTGTGGGGACAGAGTGCCGGCTCCGGTCTCACTGCCCAACAAGGGTGCCAGCGCCGTCCAGGATGCTGGCATTTCTCCTGTCCCAGGGCAAGGAGGCGTGATGGTGGCGGTTCCTGAGCCTGAGCCCAGCTGGGTCACATTGTCTCCTTTTCTCCTCTGCAGCACCAGGGAGCGTCCCTTCTCATGCCCCCATCTACTTGGGGAAACTGAGTGCAGATAGTTCCCCTTGCTGCCACAGGGCTGGGATGTGGCATTGCCAGGGCTGGGCCCCATAGCGAGCTCTTGTGTTCTGGCATTTGGTGTGGGGTAGCTCCTGCCCCTATTCCTCTGACCAGGCCCCTGGTGTCCTGCCCTTCCCTGCCTGAGTAGGAACGTGGAGGAGGTCTGCCGCTTTCCTGAGCTGCCCGTCCGCAAGCCCCTCACCTACCAGGCCAAGCAGCTCATTGCCCAAGAGATCCTAGTGGAGAAGATGAGGCGGGTGGAGGTCGTGGCCCAGGCTGGGGACAACCCTCAGGTGAGCCCGCCTCAGGCTCTGGGCAGAGTGAGGCCTGGGAGGGCAGGGCCCTTAGAGGGGACACTGCCCTTGGTATGCACTGTTCACTCAGCTCTCACCGCACCCCACTTCCTGCAGGACAAGGGTCCCCCTGGGGCCTATGGTGCGCTGGGGAACCCTGGGGAGAAAGGGGTGCAGCCACCCACGCCGCACAGCCAGGAGCACAGCCACGAGCAGCGTCTGGAGCGCATCCTGCGGAGAGCGGCCCTGGAGGAGCAGGTGCAGGGGCAGGGCCCAGTGGGCGTGGGGCGGGGGGATGGGGGGGTCGGGGGGCGGGGGGCGGGGGGGGGGGGGGGGGGGGCCCAGTGCGCGGGGGGGGGGGCCGGGCGGACGTGCGGGCGGGGCTGGCTCTTGGGGGCCTGTCTGAAGGTCCAGCTCCCCAACTCAGCATGGTGGGGTTCCACCTGGGCTCAGTTTCCCCCCTGGACAGGGGTGTGGGCTCTGCTGGCGCCTCCCGCCCTGGACTTGACCCTGGCAGGGAGCAGGCAGCTGTGGGGGACACATAACTTGCTGAGTGGGCCTGGGATGGGGAGGCGGGCATCTACTCCACTACCGGCTGCCCAGGGGCACCACAAGGCCCCTCCTCCTGGGAGACGGCCTCTGGGCCCTCCCTTCGAGGCTGGGAGTGTCCACGTGGGTCTGTCCCCACCGGCCTGACCAGCCCGCCTCCTTCAGCCCGAGAGGGACTTCTTCGGCCGTGTGGTGGTCAGGAGAGCAGCAGCGACCAGCGCAGGTGCGTGGGGGTGGCAGCGTGGGGGAGGGAGGGCGGGCGGGGCCGGGCGGAGGAGCAACCGTGTGGCCTGCACAGAGGACAGGGTCCCCGAGACGGACGCGGCCGAGCGGCGCATGGGCACTGCGGTGGGCAGGAGCGACGTCTGGTTCCGCTTCAAGGAGGGCGTCTCCAACGCCGTGCGGCGCAGCCTGTACGTCAGGGACCTCCTGTAGGGGGGTCTGTGCCGGATACCCCATCCACGCTGACGCCCCGGGGTCCACGCTGGATGCCCTGATGCACGCTGGTTGCCCCCGGGGCCTAGACCGGACACCCCGCATCCACACTGACACCCTGGGACCTATGCCTGACGCCCCGGCGTTGCTGTTAGAAAACGCAGAGAAGCACGAACACCCCGGGAACGCACTTGTGATTAATATATAGTCACACCTTTACAGAGTTGGTCTCTACAGGGAGGGCAGCGGGCCTCACAGGATGGCGCACTTGCCCCTCTCCACCCACGGGTTGTTCTTCATCAGCTCGGGGTTCAGGAAGGGGTCCTTGGGGATCCCGTCCTCGATCCACTTAAGGAGCCTGCGAGTGGGAAGGGTGGTGTGAACAGAGGGCACCTGGGCTCCCTGAGGTGCTGCCCGATGGCCGGGTGGTTGTGGTCGCGTCGGATGGCCTGGCGCCCCAGCCCAGTGCAGACGTGCAAATGAGATGCAAATAGCGTGGCCCTGGGTGGGCGGGGCCTGGGACTCACTCGGGGATGGTCTGGGAGGACAGCTCCCTCTTGAAGGCCAGCTGGTACTTGAGGCTCTCGACCTCCTTCTTCATCTGGGGCACATCCCACTCCTCCATGGCGTCGGGGGCTTCAGCACTGGCCAGCCTGGGGCTGCAGGGCACAGAAGGAAGCAACAGAGCCCGGGGCTGCCAGCCTTCAGTCACCCCCAGATGCTGCCTCCCCACCAGTCACCAACTCCCACTCTTGCACACTGACCCCCAGCCCACTGCCTGAGGTCCCCAGAGGCCACACCACCCACCCAGGCCCTTCCCCACATTTGCAAAGGCAGTATTGGGGTGCAGGCCTGGAGCTGAGGCCCCACTAATGAGGTCCCACATGCCTGTCCCCCATGGGGCTAATTAACTGCAGAGGAAACTTTCCACCCTTAGCTCTGCACCCCCACCCCTGTCAAAGCCTTGCTGCAGCCGGGCCTCTGGGCTGGAGACAGACGCCCCAGGAGAGAGTGGGCCAGTCCCCACACCATTCTTGATGCCCTATAAGCTGTGAGGCCCACTTGCTGCTCCTGCCCATCACATGAGGGGTGGGTCCCTGTCCTCCGCCCCCTGCCCCCACCGTGTGCCTCCCTCCCCTTGTTTTGCATGAGCAGAGCCCACCCAGAGAGCAAGTTAATCCTGGAGCCAGGAGGATTTGGCTGCAATTTGCATCTCTGACCAGGGGCCCAAGTTGGGAGGCTGGGTGGTGGTGTGCTGAGGATCTCAGGGTCACAGGTTGCACAGCAGGCCCTGGACGAGGCTGAGCCTCCCGCTGCCCACTGTCTCCCCCGGAACTATCCACAGACTGCCTGGCCCACTTTCTGCTTGTGAACCAGCCTGGCAAAGCCACAGGTTGAGACCTCAGGAGAACTGTTAGGGGCAAATGAGGGTCGGTGGCTCCCTGCCTCCCCCACTCCAGGGGCCCAGGGGGTCTGTCTGCCCCCAGCCCCGAGGCAGAGCAGCAGGGGACTGGCTTCCTTGAACTTGGCAGTGTGGGCAGGGGGCTGGCAGAGACAAACAGGAGCATGACCACCCGTCTCAGGCTCTCAGGCTATGCGGGGGCTCCTGGGTGGAGGGTCTGTCCTGGGGGTGGTCATAGGAGGGTCAGCGGGGAGTGAGATGACTGCCTGGAGGTGTGGTCTGCCGGAGGAGGGGCAGCCAATGCGGGGGGTGTGCAGGGGCTCCCCTCCCAGAGACCCCAAGTTCCAGCAACCCTACCTTGGTGCCGGCTCTCTGGGCCCTGTACATTGACAGCTGCGTGGGTGGGGGCCTCCCAGGCGGGGAGCAGCAGCCCTGCTCGCAGTCCCCCTCCTTGCAGCCCCTTCCCCTGCCACCTGTGCACAGCTGCTGCCAGAGCCGGCGGTCCGCCCCCTGTGCCCCGTGCTGCCCCCGAACCAGCCCCAGTGCTCAGCAGGCACCGTGGGTGATGTGTGAGGTGCCGGGACCAGCTCCCTCTCTTGCCACCCTGCCTGCCCACAGACGAAGGGGGTCCTCCCCACGGTCCGGCCAGGCCCCTTGAGACATGGAGGGCAGCTGCCCTCAACCCAAAGACGGACAGGCAGAGGCGGCTGGGCGTTAGGACAGTCCAGGTTAGCCCAGTGGGACCTGGGCAAGTCCCAGAACCCTGGGCCTCGGTTTCCTGCTCAGCCCAAGGGGCCGGTTTGTCAGACCTACCTTGGACGGGGCCGCAAGGGCGAAGTGACAGCAAGGTGATGCTGAGGGCGAACTGATGGGCAATGAGTTGGGCACACAGGCGGGCAGAGCCCAGGCAGCTGCCCCGCCCACTCCTGCCACCTGGGGCCAGGCCTGGCGCCGCCCCCACCCTCCACCCTCCCTCCTCAGCGCTGGGCTGACCCCAGGGACCCGGCTTCACCGGCGCTCTGCCAGCTCAGGGGTGGGAGATGCAGCAGGGGCAGTGTGGGTGAGCTCCAGCCCTGGGCAGTGAGGTCTCCTCCACGGGGCTGTGTGGCCACGTGGTGCCAGCATCAAAGACCTTTGGCCATTAGATTGTACCCCAGTCCTCCAATTTCCTTCATGAGGTGAAGTCACCAGGCCAAGTGGGAGTAGGGGATATGGGGTCAGGCTGCTGTGAACTCGGGCCTCAGCCATGTCCACGGACGAGCCAGTGGGTGGCCCTGCTGTGGTCCCTGCCCCCATTCCCAGGCCAGCTGCAGGCAGGCAGGGCAACTGCCCCGAGGGTGGGAGGGTGCTTCTGTTCTTCAGTTGGCCAGAGCTGGGGTCAGCCAGCCTTATTCTGTGCAGGTTCAGGGGTCAGCCTGGGAAGGTGCTGCCCTGAGAGGTAGTAAGTGCCTGGCTCAGGGGTGCCCAAGCCCAGGCTGGGTGGCTGTTGGGGCGCTGGGGAGGGAGGGGGGTTCCTTCCTCTCCATGGGCCCATCACCGCTGCTGGCTCCTCAGCCCAGCCCCAGTCAGAGGCCCGTGAAGACACTGGCCCTAGCTCCCACCCCGCAGGGCGTCCCCTCCTCCTCTGACACGCCCTACTTAGCTCTCGGGGGAGCTGCATCCCGGGCGGGGACCCCCAGGCAGCAACAGCAGCCGTGGACGGCGGGGCCTGGCTCCCCAAACTCAATCCCCACGGAGGCTGGGCCCTGTGGCTCCCGGGATGCCTGGACCAGGCCCTTGGCGGGTGCTCCCGCAGCATCCCTGGGCTGGGGCCTGTGGACGGTCATGTTGCCCCCACCAGGAAGGCAGGATGGGCGCTCCTGCCCCCTCAGGCTCCCTGGCCCTCCCTGTCCTCATTTTCTAAAATGGGGTCAGTGCGCCTCCCTGGCCCCTTGCACATCAACACGATGACGGATCAGGAGGCACTGCTGGAACTGGGGCACATTAGGGAGACTCAGGATTATTTTTATTACGGATTTATGGGGGTGAGGGGCTTAGAGCCAAGGGCACTGGCGTCCACCTCAGGGCAGATGGTCAGCAGAGCTGGCCTTGCTGTGCCTGTTCCTGCCTACCCTAGGTGCGTGCCTGTCACCCAGGCTGCCTGGGGCTCTGCTCACATGGGCTGGGTGCTCAGGACAGGGTGTTGCATCGGCCCCCAGGACTTGCTCAAGGTTTGGACTGAGACCCAGACCAGCCAGGCCCCCTTACCAGTCATGCCTTCCCCTTGAGGGCACGGGCAGAGCTGGGTGCCCAGGACCAGGTTCCAGCCCAACAGTGACCCGAGAGCCCCTGGGAGAAGCTCTGGTGTGGCCCGGCCGGCATGGCCCTCCATGGTCTGCTTGGACCCGGATTTCGGGAGCTGTTCCAGCTCTCACTGTGGGATCAGGAAGTCCATCCATTGTGGTCACAGCGGCAATCAGTCCACATGTGGGGCTGCGTCTTGTGCTTGAATACACTGGGGTGCCATGGTGCTGCCAGGACAGCTGGAGCCAGGCCTGCCCTCCTGGCATGCTGTGCTGTTTCCAGTCTGGGTGCCAGTCACGCCCGCTGCCCTTGGGATTCAGAACCGGTCCTTGTGCTGACCTAGGCAGGCTTGTGTGACGGAGGCCATGACCCCACACGGTGGCTGAGCTGACGTATGCCTGCTCGTGTCAGGCATCCCCAGTCCTTGGTGAGTGTCAGGGGACCCGGCAGGTCCTGTTTCTCACCTTCCTGGGAGGGTGGACTTGTGGACCCCAACACGGCCAGTCCAGGCCCCCTGCACTGGAGCCCGCCCCAGGGGGACCTGGCAGGTCTGGATCCACGGTGGGAGGAGGATGCTCGGGAGGGAGGCAGACAGCTTGTCCTCCAGCTGACCGCTGCCTCGCAGGTGCCTGGAACGGGTCCAGGGAGACGAGACACCGTTCTGAAATTAGCTCCACTAACTGGGTTGCTGGGGAGAGACCACAGGGCTTCTCGCTGGCCTGGAAACGGCCACCCCAGGTGCTGCTGGGCCTCCCCGGGGGCTGTGGAGGGTGGGCGCAGCAAGACCCCAGGGCAGGGGCCCATTTGTGCTGATATCAGTGCTCAGGAATAAGAATCAAAAAGCTGTGTGGAGTGCTCTGACCCCTCGGCAGGGTCCCCACGGAGGGCTCAGGCAGGAGGGGAGGAAACACCCCAACCAGACGGGACCCATAGCTGCTGCCAACCCCGCCGGGCGGGGCCAGAGCTGAGGCTGGTCTCTGTCACGGGGCCACCTCTGAGTGTGCGGGGTGTGCTGGTGACCCTGTACCACCCCAGCACTGTGGGCTCCAGCTCCGTGTGGGGGAGACCTGCTCTCCTCCACACGGCTCCCAAGTGAGCACGCAGCACTGGGCAGCTTTACTTCGGACCCTTGGGGCAACAAGAGGCCGCATGCCACCCCCGCCCTGAGGCACAGTGACAACAAATGGGCCTGGTGGCTGCAGGGGAACGTACCGACTTGTTCCCCATCCCTGGAATCAAAACCAGCAGAGGTGAACATGGGCACTGAAAAAATACCAAAGAAACTTTTTACTTCACTCAGTTAAACATTGCTCAAAAAACCAGATAGCTTTTACATAATCTTTGAAAGTTTCAAAATGATTTCCAAAAATAATTTAGGCTCTTAGACTCATGTGTGCAAAAACACAAAGAATGACTCCAGGGGTGTCGTGGGCGGACGGCCCTGGTCTTGGGGAACCGGCCTTGGTTAACGCAGTGCATCCTGACAGCTGTCGGGGCTCCAGCCGCACCTGAGGTCACATGAACCCATGAACACACGCTGGCAGGCGGGGCACCGCCAGCCCTGCCTGTCTCTTCCCCAGGAGGCAGCCCCAGCACCTCCCGAGGGCCGGCTCTCTTGGGGAGCCCGGACGCCGCTCCCCTGGCCGGCTGACCTGGGCATTCCAGTGTCTTCCCAGGGAAACGACAGACACGAATCTGCTCAGCTACAGGTGGTTTGTGGCCGAGGTGCGGCCTCCTGAAGGTCTGTGGAGAAAGGGGCACCTGTGCCAGGATGTGGGGGCAGGAGAGCCTGCGGTGGCTTTCACAGACCCCCGTGGTCCCAGGTGGCCAGCTGTCCGCACATCCCACCATCCCCAACGGGACTCTTGCCCTTAGGTGCTGCCGCCCCCTGCTGCACAGTGGACACTTACTTTAGAGACAATGAAGGTCGAGCGACTTTGCCCAGGGACACCTGAGAAGCAAAGACACATCTCAGCACTGGCCCAGCCCCGTCCTCCAGGGCTGGTGGCCCAACGTGGGGGAGCACCGAGCCCTTGGGTGCAAGTCCTGCGCTACCACCACAAGTGGTTCATGCCATCCGCCCATTGGGAGACAGGCCCTTGGGGCAGGTGCCACTCACCACTCAGGTTTCTGCCACCACGTGGGACAGGAAGAGGCTGAAGGGCTGCGTTTCTGGACCCTCGAAGCTCAGGGACAGGCACAGCAGCTCACTCATGTAGTCAGGGCCCAGGGCCTACCACCTGCGCAAGCATGAAACATTCCAGCACGTGGCTGGCTCTGGTCTCACTGTGTCCACAGGCTATGCGGGGTCCCCTCCTGATAAGGCCTGTGCCACTCAGAGGGCCCGGTGTGTCGCCACTGAGTCTACTGGTCTGCATCTTTAAAGGCATATGCACCTTAAGGGTGGCGAGGGGGACAGATGCTCGTGGCGGGGACCGAGTCTCCTTGCCCAGCATACCGTGGCCCCGGCATCCGGCCCATAGATGCAAAGGCAGGGCCCTACCCGGGCTCCCAGCCTCCTCCTGACATGGAGTGGCACCCAGCTCTGGGCAGTGACTGCTGAGAATCCCCTCTGAGAGCCAGGCGGCGCTGGTGGGGGGTCTGTGAGCAGGGAGGGCCCCTTGCATTCTGGGCTTCGCAGCTGACTGCACACACCGTCCTCTGATGAGGTGGAGCAATGCCGGCCAGGGCAGGCATGGCTAGCTGTCTGCTGGTTCTGGGAGCAGCTTGCTCTCTGCTGCTTTATCAGAGGAGACCGGCGCAGACCTGCCTGCTGGGGCCAGGACTGTCGCCTGAACCAGGAGCTGGGCCAAGGAGTGGCCTCACGCTGTGACTGCGCGGCTGGCGGCCGAGAGCATCAGGACTCACGCAGGGCGGGCTCCTGGTTGGTTGCTTGGGTCCTGCATAATCATGCCCACCACATCCAGGAGGATGGCGGTTTTGTGCAAGAGGCCTTCTAGAAACAGCTTCAGCACCCAGTTTTCCTACGGAGCAAGTGAAAGAGACGCTTTAGAGGACGACGCTTTTCTGGCGCCCCCAGCACCCAGTCGCCGGCCTCATCCTAAAGGCAAGGGTGATGTCCAGCAGGGGTGTGTGCCAGGGCAGCCCTGTGGGCAGCATGTGGAGAGTGGCTTGGACACAGAGGAGCAGGCAGGCGTTGAGGCCCAGCTGGTGGGCAGATGGCGGTGAGGGCAGTGCTCCAGCTGCTGCCAACGAGACCAGGCCCGAGCAGTCCTCCCCACAGGTGCTGAGCGGTGCCCAAGAAAAGGCAAAGTGGAGAGGGAGGCCGCCCAGCCCGCAGAGCGAGGGACCATGGCCATGGGGAGATCAGATGGCAGGCTGGAGGAGAGAGGCCCCACGCAGACTCACCTCGCCGTGGAAGAAGCTGGAGGGCAGGGAGGGCTGCATGTGTGCCCTCAGCTCCTGCGGGATGCCGTTAGCCACATGCAGCAGCATCTGCAATGAAGTGCACGTGTCAGAGACGAGCAGGGGCCATGGGGCCATGTGTGGGGAGCGGGCGGTCACAGGATGGGGCAGGTGGCCAGTGCACCTGATGCTGTATGGGTGGGGGTCTGGGAGGGGTGGCGGGGGCAGGGTGCTCCACCAGGCTCCAGAGGGTGGGGCGGCTACCAGGCAAGTCCCGCCAAATGCAGTGGAGAGCAGGGTGGGCGCTGGGACAGGCTCTGGAGAAGACGAGGAGAGCCCATGCAGGCCCTGGTGCCCCTGAGAGCAGCATGGTGTCCAGACGGCGTGCCTGGGCAAGTGGAGAGCTTTAGCATCTGGAGGGAGGGTGGGGGCACCTGCAGGGCCTGCGAGGTCAGGAGGCTGCTCTGCTCCAGGACAGGGCTGCTGCCCCAGGTGGTGCACAGGGAGCCCTCACATGTGCTTGTGACACGGGTGCTCAGCGGTGGCCATGGCCTTCAGGGCCCCCCACTGGCCTTCTGAGCTGCAATCTGCCCAGCAACGCGGGAGTGGCACGCGGAGGATGGGCCAGGCGCCAGCACTTGTCTGTGCATGGGGACGGGTCCTCATGGAGCATCCGCAGGGCCTGCCTGGCGAGGACGCGGTGCTTCACGCGGGCACCTGCGGGACAGGGGGCCTGAGCTCCCCTCTCTGTGCAGACATGGGTCCTGGAACCAGAGCAGGCCCCAGCAGCGCCTCACCTACGCCGACCGCCCACCGGTCAGCACCAAGGAGGTCGTTCCCCACGGGGACACCGCCTGGCCAGAACATCTTCAGGAGCTGCTGGGAGTGGCAGGCGCGGGTGCAGCGGGCCAGGCTGCTCAGGGGCACCACCAGCGTGTCGGCGGCACTGGCGAGGTCCCGCACTCGCGCAGGTAGGAGGGGACCTTGTCCCGGAGCGCTCATGCCTGGAGGGGGCAGGGCACGCGCCCGGCACCCTGTTGTTGGGATTTGTTGTGACAGCTTGAGGATGGCAACAGGTGTTAGAGAAACTGGCTCCTTTCTCTCCCGACGGTGTCTTCACACCTCACTGCCTTCATGGAGCGGATGAGCTCTTTGTACCTAAACCGGGGCAGGAGGGAAAGTGTGTCACCATGACACCTGCGGACCCACCCCAGCTGTCCAGGCCCTGCCCACTCTCCAGCGGCCGTCACCCCGTGCTCGGAGCTGGCCCACTCACGCAGGGTCATGAGTGAGACCCTCCGGCAAAGGCGCCCCCCCAGCCCTGGAGGGTGGAGGCTGAGTCGCAGACCTTCAAGCCAAACAGCCACAGGCTCTAATTATGGGGGAGGGGGACTTCAGTGGGGAGACACTAAGTCGTTCTTAACGTGTCACAGCAGGGAGGCCTTCTGAGCAGGACCCAAACCCTGAAAACAACAGGAAGACGACAGGTTTGACTCATAAAAACTAAAAAGTTCTGTACAAGCAGTGACAACAAGGATACGCTAGGAAAATTACTGACGGTCGACGTACAGCAGAGAGTCAACCACCTTTGTTTACAAAGAGCCGTATAAACTGGCACAACCACAATGAAACCCAGAATGAAGCCAGAGAGCCAGCCGAGGCCCAGATGGCGGGGGCCTCGCATGCGCACTGGCTGCACGGAGGGCGCGTCCCCGGCACTTGGGGCAACCGTGGGCCCTGGGAGCGGCAGGTGGTTGGGGGCGAGGGGGCAACAGCCTGGCCCAGGGCCGCGTGTTCACAGGCCAGCTACTTTAGGGCCCGTTGTATTACTGACAACCAGGAGTGTCTGGCAGCTCCTCGGGACGCTGTGCAAACCCAGCCTGGAAGACGCACCCCCAACCTGAAGAACGTGAGGGGTCCAGCCTGCCCACAACAGCCTGGGCCAGGGTCCCCAGGCAGGGCACTCTGGACACAGCAGCCCAAGACCACTACTGTCCCCCGCCTTCCCTGGAGGGACTTGAGAACTTACTGCCTGTGCTCTCGACCCCCCAGCCCCAAGGACGGTGAAGACCTCCCAAACTTTCAGGTGTCCAGTAATGTTTGGGCCTTTTAAGATGGAGGTCAGCAGCCTGTGGTCCCACGGCACAACATTCAGACTGAAAGGAGGACAGATGCAGCAAGGTCCTGGGGACCAGTCTTCCTGCTCAGGCATGGTGGGCGCCCAGGTGAGCTGCACCCAGATGAACAGTGCCCTGGTGAGTGGCACCCAGGTGAATGGCACCCAGGTGAGTGGTGCCCAGGCCCCCACCCTCAGCACCACTGCTGGGTGCCTGACAGGCTCCTACGACCCGAGCACTGGTCCAAAGGCAGCAGGGGAGCCCGCTCGCCAGCCTGGAAAATGGGCTCAAAGAGTGAGCGAGGCCACAGCAAGGGCCCATTTACCTGGAGAGTCAGATGCGCCGGTGAACTGAGTACCCGGCCAGCCAGCTAGCTGTTGAGGTCAGCACGCAGGTGAACAGACGCACAGAGCCCGTGGGACACCAATAACCCTCCCCCAGCCCCCAGAGTCCCGAGAAGGCCTGGAGCTTTGCGCAGGGGCTCAGGGACGTGTCACGGAGCACCAGCATCCGCCAGAGGTGTCACGTGATCCTGTTCGAGGAAAGGGGCTGGGCTGGGTCTCAGCTTCAGTGGGCAGCAAGGGACAAGGAGGGGACTGGCCATGTGAGCAGCCAGGAGGCGCCTCCTCTGCAGGTGAGGGCCAGGCCCCAGCTCCCCTGCCTCGGGGCGCTTGCGGTGCCCCTGGGCCGAGGGCTGGCCAGGGACTCAGGACACAGGGTCTCGGCAGCGACAAGGGCTCTCGCTTCCAACGATGTCACCAAACAGTGACTCAACTCCAGAGGATGGAAAAGCAACCGCGCAAGTCTGCAAGGCCCATTCTGCCTTGCACGTGTGCACACACACTACACACACATGTGCTTCCTGTGGCACCAGAGCACAGGACGGGCTGAGTGCTTCTGGCTGTGCAGAGGCTGGGGAGAGTGGGTGACAGCAAATCAAGGGTGAGCACAACTTGCCGTCACACAGAAGACCCTCAGGGCTGGCAGCAGGTCTGGAAAGTCCTGCTCAGGACTCAGAGGGTCACCTCCCAGGGAGTCTGGAGCCGGCCGTGGAGGAGACTCGGCCAGCAGCTGCAGGGCCAGCGGGAGCCACTCTGGAGCCCGCGAGGAGCTCCCTGGGCCATAGCAGCCCCGCCTCTGCCCCCGATCAGCAGAGAGGGATGCATGCTCACGAGCGGGGAGGGCCGCCTGGGACACAGGGCAGGACAAGGGCAAGGAGAACGGAGCACAGGCCACAGGCCATGCCGACGCAGTGACACCTCCCAAGGGAGTTGGCTGTGCTGACCCGGCCCCCCAGTACAGTGCTGTCAGAGCCGTAGAAGGCGGATGCCATCTGTGTGTGATGCGGCCGAGCAAAGCCAAGCCACCACCGGGACCGGCTGCGGTGGGACGCCGCCCGCTGCTGGGCAGAGGCCACGCTGGATGGGAGGTACAGGGAGCTCAGTGTTGGGGGTGGTGGAGCCTCCTGTGCAGCCGAGAGTGGGCCCGGTGGGCTGTGCTGCTCTGAGGGCGCAGGATACAGGGGGAAGGGGCAGCCGGCCCAGCTCAGAGAAGCAGGCCGCGGGGCTCCTGGCAAGGATGCGAATGTGGGCCAGAGGCCACGACCCAGGTGTCTCGCACTCACTGCCCGAGGCCTGACGCATCCTCTGGAAACAGGTGTTTATAGTAAACGTGTAGTTTCTATGAGCAAAGGCATTCCTCGCAGAGTGACGTGGCTCCTGCGTGCATGCAGGAAGGTTCCTGCGCGGCGCACATTTGGACATGAGGTGGCCTGTCTGTGCTCGGTGCTGGTGCAGGGGCAGGGTCTTCGGGGCGCCACCGAGACCTCCCTCCTCCTGCCCCCAGTGCCCATCTTTGATGACGCCAGCACTGCAAGGGTCAGTGCAGCATGGTGCTTGCTGGCGACCTCGTCCCCTGCCACCTGGAGCCCTTGGAGATTGACACAGACCTGCGGCATGCCAGTGAACGGGCGCGGGCTCAGGGTGTGTGGGCCCCGGCCGGGGGGTGCTGGCAGCTGGCCTGTCCCTTTCAGGGGAGCGTCTGCCGCAGTTTGTGTGGGAGCTTGCCAGCTCATGTTGGTTGTGGCCACACTCCAGCTGGTGCGCCCTCCACCAGCGGCCCCAAAAAGAGCCCACGCACCAGTGGGGGGCTGTAGCGGGCCTGGGCGTCAGGGCCTGTGGCATCCACGGGAGCAGACTCTGCCCTGAGTGCTAGAGCAGAAAGTGGTGGCCACTCTGTGGCCGGTGAGGAGGGTCCCTGCATGTCCAGTGGTAGCCTTGCAGATGAGGATTGAGGACGGCTCTGAGCAGTCCCAACAGTGATCCCAGGTGGGAACCTGGGTTAGCTGGACGTTTACATCTGGGAATCGGGGTGCTGAAGTACCGCCTCTGCTGGTTTATGGGTGCTGCCTCCTTAACCAGGGCGGGAGCCCTTGGACCTCTGCTTTCTAAGCTGGGGTTTGGTTACCCGAACGTGAAGGGACCGGACACCTTTTTCACCCGCAGGTGCCGGAGGTTTTCAGGTTGGTGTCCTTGGTCAGCGGGGTGGAGCAGGAGCACCCCCAGGCCTCCACCAACATGCTGCTAGGTGCCATGAAGGAGATCGCACCACAGAGGACCCTTCCTCATAAGCTGCGCCGCCCCCCAACCCCCGAGGGCAACCCCTCGGCCCCTCCCCTCCTCCAGGCTCTCTGCGGTTGGCCCTGAGGGATGTCACTGCCTGCCCCCAGCATGGGGGGGGGGGCAGGGGGCCGGTTGTCGCACTGCTTTATCAACCTGCTCCGGTCATTTCCAGGAGGCTCCTGGCAGGACCCTGCTCACCCATCGGACCCAGCCAGCACACCAGCCTAGCAGAGAAACCTACAGCTTCACATCCAGGGTGAAGCCAGTCAGAGGGCATAGGCAGAGCCCCCAGGATACCGCCATCATGGTGATCACCACAAAACCCCCAGTGGTTAGAAAACAAACACGACCTCAACAGGAAAGGCAGAGGCTCGTGCCACTGACTGGGAGGCCCACAAGCAGGATGGAGTTCCTGGGGTTCATGTCTGTGTTGGTCTCATCATCGCTGATCCAAATCTCAGACTCATTGAGGACAGTGTCTTTGCTGGGCCCCATGGCGCCTGCAATCAGAGCTGCAGCACCTATGGGCATCCAGCTAGACCGTGGGCAACCACACCAGCTCACAGACGGTCACCGAGGATGGCCCAAGCAGGCAGGGCCTGAGAGACCACCTATCCCAAGAGCACCTGTTAGGAGCAGTGTCCTCAGACCTTTTCCCCTTTCCAGTCTCAAAGCCGCCAGGCACAAACCTGAGGACAAATAGCTGTGCTCTCTGCACTGTCCCCAAGCTGGCGGGTGGGAGCTGCCTCACTCACCAGGGGCGAGAGTGGAGCAACTGTGGGCCGCAGTTATTCTCCTATCGTTGTTAACATGGCCCTCTACAAATGTGAAAGTCATTCTTAGCTCAAAGGCCACACAACGCAGGGGCAGCCCCTGCTCCAACTAGAGGAAATTTGGAAAAAGAAGGGACAAAAGTGGAAGAAGGAGGGAGCTGAAGGGTGTGTGTAGCTCTGCCCACGCTGCAGGGAGGCTAGACTGAGCACTGCATGGCCCCAGCTGCCTGAGGGGCCGGCGTCCCCACGTCCTCAGAGAAAGGGCTGAGAAGCCTGCAGCCTTGATGAAGAACAGCCCCACACCCAGTGTCCCGCTCCTCAGGGTCTGCCCAGGGAGGCCGGCCAGCCCCCTCACTGTCACCGTCTCCCCCCATCCCCGCTTTCGCACGTCCCGTCACCCTCTGCCCCCATCTCCGCTCTCGCACGTCCAGGCCCCCAGCGAGGCCGGCCAGCCCCCGCTCCGCCGGATGCGGTCCGGCCCGCGGACGCGCCTTCTGGGCAGTCCAGATCTCATAGCAGTCCGGACCCCGGCCCCGACTCCCCTGCAGCCCCCCGCGCCGAAGCCCAACCTGCGCCCCGGCCCACCTGGGCGAGCCCCCGACGGCCTGCAGCGTCAACCCCGCCATCCTCCAACGTTTCAATTGCCCGCCGCGCTTCGCCAGCTCACTTCCGCCTTGGGAGGCCACTTCCGCCTTGGGAGGCCACTTCCGGGTCAAAGCCGGAAGGGGCGGGGCGTGAAGAGGAGCAGCCGTCGCGAGGGGCGGGGCTCCCGCGTTACGTCGTGCGTCACGCGGCCATCTTGGAGCCGGGCAGCGCGTAAGTTGGAGCGGAAGTGCAGCTTAGAGGGGTTCCTCGCTGTCTGCTGTGTGACTTTCAGATTATTCCTTTGAGCTGGTTTCCCCGAAGTGCAATTTCGTGGCTAGAAAGGTTTTCTAGGCTGGTGTCAAATTTGGTCAAATGACCTTCGAGGGGGCCGGACGCTCACGCCAGCGGCGTCGGCGAGCGAGTCGAGCCGTGGGGCTCCGTGCAGAACGGGCGTTGTTGGAGGCAGACGACAGAGCCGGGCGAGCCCCCCGGCCCCCCTCCCGGGTCCTCACTCAGCTGCACCCACTCAGGTCTCCGCACGCAGGTCTCCCCTCCCAGGACCCCCCCAGGCCCCCACCAAGGTCCCCCTCCCACCCCGTCCTCCCTCCCAGTGCCCCCACCCACGTTGCTTCTCTGCAAAGCAGTGACGCTCTGCCCTCCTGCAGGCCCGTTCTGGAACCTGAGCAGCTCCGTGGTTACTGTTCAAGGTGGGTCTTTGGAAGGTCTGTGTCAGAGCTTGACAGCAGGCACCTGAGTGTTTGACATTTGCTGCTGGACCATGGGCTGCAGCGATGCCCCGCGGCGGGGGCTCCGGACGCGCCGAGGTCAGGCCCAGGAGAGGAGCTGTGACGTGGGCACCCCTGCGAAGCCTGGGCTCCCTGGTGACCCTCTCTGATCTCGCCCCCCGCCGTCTGTGCCATGGTGTGGATGGCGCTCCCCCAGGGCAGGTCTGCCCCAGGACGCCGCGCCGCGTCTGGACACGTTTCGGGTTGTCATGACCGGGGTGCTCCTGGCGTCTGGTGGGTGCAGGCCTGGGGTGCCGCTCAACACCCACGCGCCCAGGGCGGCCCCACCACTGTCCTCTCGGTGAGTCCCCGAGTGCTGGCCTCGAGGCCGCTTCTCCGTGTCCCTCCACGTCCCCTCCTGTCGCCTGGCCCCGTGCTCGCCGGCTCCTTCCTTCCCTCCTCGAACCCCTGGCCCGGCCCCGGGTGGGGTCTGGGGTGTGCGGGTGGCAAAGTGCCGTCTGGAGGTCTACGTCTAACGGGGGCAGACGGCCCACAGCAGGGCAGCGTGAGAAATGCTGCCTGCTGGATCCAGAGGACCTGGACCGGGTCTCGGGCTGGGTCTGCGGGGGGTATCTTGCAGGAGGGTCCCAGCAGCTCTGTCAGGACGGTTACGTTTCGCCTGCACCCAAAAAAGACGCTTCTCGAGACCTTTCCACAGGACCCTTGTAGCTCAGAAGGCAGAAGCCCCGCAGCTTCGCGTCGTGCATGGTGTCAGGCCGTCCATCCTCCCTCAGCTGGCTGGGCCCACCCGTGGCCCCCCTGCCCACCCTCGCCGCTAGGTGGAGCCGCAGGCCCACGCCGTCACCGCCGTGGGTTCCAGAATCTTAGCCGCCCACTGGCTCTCCAGCTCGGGTCCCAGCACCCCTGAACTCTCCCGAAGGTTTCAGGCTCCTGTGGTGTGGTGACATCTAGGGGTATTTACTGCGCTAGGAATGAGAACAGAGAAATCGGTTACATTTAAACTTTTCATTTAAAACCAACAGTAATAAATCCACTGAGCGTACCTCACTTTTTAACAAAAAGCAGCATCGTTTTCCCTCAACAAGTTCAGCGGCGGCCTCTTACCTCTGTGCTCATCTCTGCAGGGAAGAGGCGTCCTCGGCTCTGCTCTTGCTCCGGGGTCCCATGTGCCGGCCTGTGGCCCCCCGGACTTCCCTCTGAACCCTTTGGAGAGGACGGAGGGAGAAAAGGCAGGTCTTAGTCCCGTGAAAATGGTGTCGGCCCGCGGACCTCGCACCCTGGACCAGCTTGAGGACCATGTGCGGCTGACTCGCGCCCTTCGTGGTGTACTGTCCACATTGATTTGCTGCTTTTTGGCTCCTTTTGTTGAAGATGGGAGGGTCAGATGTAAAGCATTCAGTATAATTTTATGGGGAGAAACGAGCTCATGGAAATCCAATTTGTAATAGAGTGGACTCTGGGCGGTAAGAGCCGTGCCCCCAGCCTCACTGAGGCCCGGTTGTGCGGGATTCCCAAAAGACACTCTCAAGAAACCCCGAGAGGAGTTGCAGGCGAGCAGGGCTGATGTGGGAGCCGGTCCCCAAGTCCCCTGGGAACTCGGGGTGAGGGGACTGTGTGTGTCTGTGTTGGGGACTTTACGGGTCCGTCGTGAGGGGGTGACTCTTACCTGTTGGGGGCCTGTGCAGAGATGGGGCCGCTATGATTATGGGGGCATCTTGCTATTTGACAATTAACAGACTTTATTTTTTAGGGCAGTTTTCAGCTTATAGGAACATAGGGCGGCAAGGACGGAGCGCTCACACCATCTGTCCTGCAGCGTCCCTGTCATCCGGCTCTCGTGTCCCTGTGTCACTGTGGTGTGTGGGTCACAGCTGATGCACTGACAATGATGCTGTGATGACTGATGTCAGCGCTGTATCCCGATGGCTCGGTTTTCACCCGAGTCCGCTTTCTGTCCCAGGACCCATGTGACATTTGGTCCTCGTGTCTCTGTGCTCCTCTGGGATGGGATGGCAGCTCAGACTTCTGGTGATGGCTCTGACTGTTCTGAGGCGTCCTGGCCGGGGGGTGCCCTCAGCGGGGGTCTGTCGGATGGTCTCCTCAAGGTTGGGTGGGGAAATGTGGCCGCTTCTTGGACTGTGACCTTTCTGTGGGTCCCGCTTCCTCCCCTGAGATGGAGAGGGGCTGGTGGGAGACAGGGGTCCTTTCCGTCCTCCTTGAGGGGAGACAGGGGAGGGAGGGGACAAGTGCATGAAGCGACAGCAGCCCCGGGCTAGGAGAGCATGCAGTGTCATGGAAACAAAGATGATAAGGCAGGGCTGAGGGAAATGGGGCCTGACACCCTCAAGCACCTGGTGGGAGCACTTGGCAGGGGGCACCCGGTGGCAAGCCTCTCTGGGCTGGAGGGCTCGTCTCAGGGGGAGCAGAGGATCTGCTTTGGCGAGGGGCTCTCCAGTCCCTGGTGGCTGGGCTCTGTGCAGGGAGCGTGCATCCTCCTGGCCTCAGCCTGTCAATCCTGGGGTCTGGCAGACACGCCCTGCCCGGCAGTCCTCCAGTCTCCCCGCCGGGCGTGCTCCTCGGGTAAGCTAATGGGAGTATGTGTCCAGGCTGCTGTCTCCCCAGAACCACCCTTTTGCTTTTCTGGGGGCTTCGCTCTGGCCGTGGGGGTTTCTCAGGGCCTTGAGGCACTGATTACTGGCTTCACACCTCAGGATCCACATGAGGGTCGAGGACTCGGATCCTGCAGAGGGTGGCTTAGGCCAGCCATGTGGCTCTGCTCAGAGCGGGCTGCTGGTGTGAGTGACCGGCTCCCGCTGAGGGCCGGGCCCCTCGGGAGCGGGTGGGAGGGGAGAGGTGGGTGTGCGCGGACGAAGTGGTTGGCAGATGCTCTGGGCCGAGCGGCTCCGGTTGGACGTGCTGGAGATGTGAACCCTTGGTGCCCGCTCTGGGCCGTCCCCTTGGCCTCCCCAGCGCCGCAGTGGGCGCAGCCTGGAGCCCCATGCCGTCTGTCCTCACCCACCCTGCTCCTGGCGCAAGGGGAGTGTGGAAGAACCTGTTTCCTCCCTAGAAAGATTGCATTTGCTTCCAGTCTCCGCCGACGTGTCTTTAGCTGAGTGACGCTGGAGGCTCTTGGCTTTTAACAGCTCTCCTTAACCAGGCTCTGCTTCCCGCAGTCCCTTGGACACGGGCTGATGGACAGCACCACTCCCCCCACGCGGGGCCCAGCGGGATGTGACATAGCCAAGCCAGCTGCCTTTGACCAGAGCGTCTCTCAGCCCTTTCTGTGCACTCACAGCTTCTTCCAGCCCTGCCGCCCCTCTGCGCCCCCTCACCCCACGGCCTCCCCAGCTGCAGTTTCCCCCAGCATTCAAAGCAGAAGCAGAACCGGTCCCGCTCCCCAGAAGTTGAACTGTGTGTTTCGTCTTCAGCAAAGCGCACCAAATGCTGAGTTGCGCCTGTCTGGATTGCTCCAGCTGTGGACGAAGCCAGGCCTCCCCGTCTCAGGATCCACATGCCTCCTTTCTTCCTCCCTGGTGGGGGCTGCAGGAGGTTTGCTGAGCACGACACAGGCCACCCCTCACGGCCCGGGTGCTCAGAGCTCTCCGTGTGGGAATGGGGGTGGGAGTAGGTAGGAGAAAGGGAAGCGGGCGGCCCCTGCTGACCATGCACCCACCAGCCTCTTGTGCCCTGGGAGCGGGCTCACAAATGGTCTGGTGTCTTAGGGACGGGCCTGATTGTGGAGCCACACTCCTGGGGTTCACACTGTGGTGTTGTCCCCTCCTGGCTGTGTAGTGTTAGCCTTTCTGTGCCCTGGTTTCCTCACTCGTGAACTGCAGTTAATAGTCCCTCCCCCACAGGGTGTGGGATGAGATGAATTAATATGTGGAAAGAGTTAATGGTCAGTGTCAGCCCCAGATGACGTTGATGGTGGTGGTGATGATGAGGGTGATGATGGTGGTGATCATGACAATGATGCTGATGGAGATGATAGTGGTGGTGATGATGAAGACTATAGTGATGATGTTGATGGTGGTGATGACGGTGGTGATGTTGAGACGATAGTGATGATGATGTGATGATGAGGGTGATGTTCGTGGAGATGATGGTGGTGATGATGTTGATGGAGATGATAGTGGTGGTGATGATGATGATAGTGATGATGTTGATGGTAGTGGTGTTGAGATGATAGTGATGATCATAGTGATGATGGTGGTGATGATGATGATGGAGATGATAGTGGTGATGATGGTGGTGACAATGATGATGATTATAGTGATGGCAGTGGTGATGATGGTGATGATAGTGGTGGTGATGATGATAGTGATGATGGTGATGATGATGATGGTGGTGATGACAGTGGCGATGGTGGTGGGCCTCACAGCCTTGGCCGAACCATGTCCTGGAGCCATCGCCAACTGCTAGGACAGTCCGAGGATGCCAGACCCCAGCCCGTCGAACCAGCTCTAGCTCCACTCTTTCCTGGCTCTGAGTGTGGAATACACGTGGGACCGTAATGTAGCAATATTCCATTTCATCTCCTTTGAGTCATTTTTCTTAAATTAGAAAATAAGCACGTATAAAGAACAATGGCAGTAGGTCCCACTTGAAAACAAACAGGACGTGTGTAAGCTCAAGTGACCGAAGGTAACTTAGAGGATGACTTGAGTTATGAAAGGACGTGCTGTCGGTCCTCTTTGGCCCCCGTGCATGTTGAATTGACAAAATCTTTGGGTCGCAGGTGCTTCCGAGCACACGTCTTTTGTCGGAAGTTAACACTTGTGCCTGTATTTTGGGGAGGCAGAGGGGAATTTACTCATCTTATTCCAAGTGGAAGAAACTCTGATGTGTAAGGACCGAAATCTTGACTTTTGTTCTCGTCGCAGTAATTTATGCAATGCCCTAACATGAACTCTGTTTCACTGAAAGAGTGGACCGTGAAGAGACTGGACACAGAGGGGAGGGGAGGGCAGAGGTGACTGGAGCGCTCGTCTGAGCCGCCCAGAACTGTCCGTGTAGCCAGGAACCGAGGAAGCAGTTGGCTGGAGGGTTTCCGTCCGAGGGAGGACGTCCTGTGGCCTTGCCTTCCTTAGGAGAGCCTGGACCACCGGCGGGCGGAGCCTTTGACGTGTCTGGCCCGCCCCTTCCTCAGCTCTTTCAGGGCTTCCTGGATGAGGACCCAACGTGCTTCCTCTGCTCTGCGGCCAGCTTGGGGGCCCCCGTGGGGACCACACTCTCCTCTTGCTCCTTTGTCGCTGGGTGTTCTGAACATCCTCACCTGGGAGATAAGTGGGTCTGAAAAGGTCTGCTGGGGCCTGGTCCTAAAGGGGAGAGCAGATCCGAGTTCACACAACAGCATTTCCTGTTGGCTCAGGGGGACTTGGTTACAACACTGGGTGATGGGGCGAAGTGTCATGGTGAAGGGCCTTGAAGGTCATCAGGATGTGTCCCCTCCACCATATGCCCTTTTGGCACGAGGATTGTTTTGAGCTGAAGCCAACTGAGAATCAACAAATGCAGAAAAACGCCTTCTTGGAGCTTCCCTTGTCAGACTAAACACAGCAACTTCTGGGAAAAGAGGCTGCTGTCAATTCCTTCTTTAGGGCGGATCTACTCCCAGGGGGATACTGTGAGTGAGGCCTGTCTCAGATTCCTCCCCCGGGAGAGTTTTATGGCCCTGAAAGAGACGGAAGACCACTCACACCTACACAGACAAACTTATCACAAACTTTCCTGTGTCTCAATTGTTCTCCTGAAACTCATTTGTTTTTCCTAAAGAAACCTATTTGCTCTTCCTATAAGAAGGCTTTTATCCCACTCCCTTTCCCCTACGAAGTTAGGTATATAAGCATCTAATTGGAACCATTTGCTGAGTCAGCTACTTTTCTTGGTCCCCATGTGCATACAAATCAACATTTTCTTCTGTTAATCTGTTCTTTGTCAATTTAATCTGCAGGCCCCAGTCACAGAAGATAAGAGGGTAGAGGAAAGGGTTTTTCCTTTCCTACAGCCTCGTTTACCACAGAGGCTCCCTGACTTGGCTGATGTGGGGTGCGGTGAAGGGATGGGGCGTGGAGGTGCGGGAGGTGGGGGTCGAGCCTGAAGACCCACACCCTCCATCTGCTGCTCCTCCCCAGCTGTGTGACATCACACTCTCAAAACTCACCAGAATGAGTGGAAAGATCAAGATTGTCATGATCCCCTCGGCTGACAGAGGACGGCTTTTCCTCAGCAACAAAACACTGTCATGTCGTGAAGTGAGCGAGGAAAGAGGTCCCCAGTGGAGGACAGCGGGGGCCGTGGAGAAGGGACGGCCCGCGCACTCCTGCGTGGCGGGCGACTCGTCCTGGTCTTGGGTGGCTACAGATACTGGAAAATTTAAAAAAAATTTTAGTTTTCTCTTGCATTTGGTTTAAATTGGGTTCAGAACGTCCCATGTAGGAAATAAAAGGGGGATTTGCTGCGAACCACCACTGCGCCCCAAACTTGTCATCTCCTTGATGCTCAGAGAGAACCACGAGTCCGGCGGTGTCCTTGCCTGGGCCAGCGGGAGACCCCGGGGCTCCTGGGCTTCCGTGGACCTCTGATGTCAGGAGGAGCCCTGCGTACGGTGGCCACTCCCACCTCCTCCTGGAGGCGACACCCCCGCCCGATACAGATGCTCCGGCCACGGCCCGCTGACCTGACTTTTTTAGGAACTTTGTTTTCAGGCTGCACGTGGGGCGTCGTCCCGTATTTTCAGGCAGATACAGAAAAGCAGAGTGTTGGAACTTTGCGTGTCTCCTTTGAAGTCATGCTGGTTTTCCCGGGAGAGACGCTTCAGCACGTGAGCGAGTTAAAACGTAGAGTGACTTACTGCGGCTGGAAGGCGTCTCGTGCTCCCTGTGCCTCTGCTGAGGACAGCGCAGGCCCCGCTCGCGTGGAAACGAGTCTGGGCTGCCTGTGTGCCACGGGAGCGCCAAGCCGCTGGGAAGGGACCTGGTGGCCTGGCTTGGAGACGCACGAGGCATCTTTGCAGGTAATTCTGTCATGGTTTTAACTTAATGCTGGCGTCTGGTATCGCTGCGTGTTGTCTGGCCTGAGCACTGGCCGTTTTTTCCCTCTGCATGAGGGCTGATTTTGGTTCTTAAACGCCTCCAGGAGCTGAGGTTGTGCCGGGCCTGCGGTTTGGCGGTTCGGAAGCACTGGCTGCTGTTTCACGTTGTGCGGCCTCGAGGTGTCAGCCCGGCCTCTGGGTCACTCCTTGTGCTCTGTGATAATTGGGATCCATTTATTCCCAGGGGAAGATAAAGTATCCTGGACGGTATGACCTGTGAGCCAAGATCCTAACAAGGGAACCCCCAGGAGAACATCAGAAGGCTGGCATCACCCCTCCCACCTGTTTCCAGACACTGACCAGAGGAGCTGCCGCCTCAGCCTGCTGTCCTCCAGGGGCGGGCGGCGCGGGAGGGCCCCGCAGGCCTCATGCCCACAGGGGACCCCACCCGGGGGCGCCCAGAGCTCCCGCGATCAGTGCTCAGGAAAGACGAGTGGAAACAACAAAAAAAACAACCAGAGATCTTGAACAGACACTTCCTCAAAGAAGATACACAGATGGCCAACCAGCACCTGACAAGATGCTCAGCAAGATGCGGCCAAACCAGCACGAGAGGAGCCGGGCCAATGGCATAGTGGTTGGGTTCGGCGGCCAGGGGTTCACAGGTTTGGATCCTGGGTGCGGGCCTGCACACGCTCATCAAGCCATGCTGTGGCAGGCGTCTCACCTACAAAATAGAGGAAGATGGGCACGGAGGTTAGCTCATGGGCAGTCTTCCTCAGCAAAGAAACCCAAAACCAAAACGAAAACCAACCGACAATAAGATACCACTTCACACCCACTGCAGTGATCGTAATAACACGAAACGCAAAATGACAGGTGTGGAGAGGATGTGGAGAAATTGGGCCCCTCACGCTGCTGGTGGGAATGTGAAAGGGTGCAGCCGCTGCAGTCCGGTGGTTCTCAGAAAGTTAAACACAGAGTTACCATGTGACCCAGCAGTTACACCCGGGAGAACTGAAAACAGACTCACGGATACCGTACACCCGTGTTCACAGCAGTGTTATTCACAGCGGCCAAAGGTGGAAACAACCCAAATGTCCCTCAGCAGGTGATGGGTACGTGAATCTTGGTCCATCCACACGATGGAATATTACTCGGCCATAGAAAGGAATGAAGCACCGACACGCTACAATGTGGACGAACTTTATTAATTAACTTTAATAACGAAACATTTTTTTTCTTTTTTTTTTTTTCTGAGGAAGACTGGCCCTGAGCTAACTTCTGTGCCCATCTTCCTCTGCTTTATATGTGAGACACCTACCACAGCATGGCTTGATGAGCGGTGCCATGTCCACACCTGGGATCCAAACCGGTGAACCCGGGGCCACCAAAGCAGAACGTGCAAACTTAACCACTGCGCCACCGGGCCAGCCCCATGGAAACGTTATTCTAAGTGAAATAATCCAGACAAAAAGGGCCACATATTCTTTGAGTCCATATATATGAAACGCCCAGAACAGGCAAATCCAGAGAGATGAAAGCAGACGAGGGGTCCCCAGGGGCTGAGGGAGGGGGTGGGGAGTGACTGATCATGGGCACAGGGGGTCCTTTTGGGGTGACAGGAAGGTCTGGAACTAGGTAGAGGTGGTAGCTGACAACAGAGACGAGCAAAATTCCTTGTTCCCGTCTTTGAGGACAGTGACAGGGGACAGTGTCATCGGGTGAAAGCGTGTGGCTCCAAGAACCTGCCGTCTCCGTCCAGCCCCCACACGGCTTTATGGCCAAGAGTTGTAAACTGGGGTCCAGGAGGAGACCCCGACCTCTCCAGGCCGGGAGGAGGCTGGGAGACACGGATGTGAGCAGGTGTCGGCCCTGTTCCGGGGGAGTTTCCTGCGACGGTGTGGGGCACAGGGGTCTTGGAGCCACCTTGCCCCCCATGGCTTTGCACGTGGCCGGCCGCTCAGCGGGTCCAGCTGGAGTGGGTTTTGCGCGGCTGCTAGACGTCTTCCCAGCAGAGTCCTGGAGAATTCTGAATTTCAGTCAGTCTCTAAATGTTCATTGAGAGCTTTCGCTCGGAGAAAATGAAGGGTTAGATTTTCTTGTTGGAAAGAAGCCAGAGGAGATCAGATGCGTCCTGGTGCCCTCGGCCCACACGAGCCCCTCAGCTCTTTTCTGGTCTTTACTTCTGTCTCGGTTCTGGCCAGTAGGTGCCTGAGGATGTTTATTCCCTGAAAACAACGCTGTCCTGTCGCCCCCTCTGAGCCTCTGCTGTTTCACGCGAGAGCTTCCTTTGCTCCAGTGTCTCCAGGTCCAGGAGGCCGTGGGCCGGGGCACAGCATTGGCGCGTGGTTTCCTTCCTCTCTTCGGTGGAGCTTGTTAGAATTCTCTAGCTGTGAGCTGGTAGAATGTTTTGCTGCACAAAAGAAATTAATCCGATTCCTTGTCTGTCTCATCTCTCCCAAGTTCTCCTTTGTCTTGGCAAAGTTAACCCGCTGTCTCGCCCATCTCAGTAGAATTAAGAGTTTGCCTCCCAACCAGCCACTTTTTAGCAAAGCCAGGTTCTGACAGGTGGCTGTCTTCTGTCACCGCGGTGGGTGGTGAATTTTAAAAACAGCTGTTACTTCTGACAGCATCAGTGCAAGAGAAGAAAGATCATCTGCACGAGAACTAGGCCTCCCGTCCGTCCGGAGGAGCTGAGAACCGTCAGGGGGGGAGCCAGCGCTGAGGGCCGTGGACCGCGGGCCTTGTTCACACGAGTGGCGGTTTCTTTAGATTAAATTCCACGTGGAATTCAGCCAGGACCTTGAGCAAATGTCAGCCAGCCTTGCCCCGCAGGTCCAGCATCTGACCTCAGCGGTGGGGGAGATGGCCTTGCAGAGGCGGGAGGAGATTGCCATGCTGTGTTCAGACTGCAGGCGGAGCAGATGCGCGCGTCCCTCGTGGGCGTGGAAGGGCGCTGCACTCAGGGCCGCGTGGTCAGAGGCACCTGTTCCCAGACGACGCCTCCCGGGTGAATGCCTCTCTGTGCTCCCTGGGCCCCTCGCTCCGCGGTGCCGGCTCGCCCGTCACTGCAGACACGTGCTCCCCAGGAAGGTGTTCCTTCCACCCCCCTGAATTTTAACATTGTCCCAAAGGGGGCTCTCTTGTCAGCGGAGTGGGACGTTTGGCGGACAGTTCACTGGTTCTTGATGCCATTGCCAAGTCCTTGGAACATCTTGGGACCATGGATCAGGAGACACCATGAAGCCTCAGCAGTGAGGGCCTGGACAGAGGGGCTGCCCTTCAGGCCCTGGATGAGGCCTGGGGTCAGTGTCCAATCATGGCAGCCATTCCAATGGTCATTCTGCCACCCACCTGTCATCCCCCATGGGGCCAGCAGTGGCTCATGTGTCCGCTCGCTGTTCCTTCACTCGCCTGTGCTAGGGGCAGTTTGGGGGAGCTGGGCTCAGTCGTGAGCAGAGTTGGGCTGTGCTATTTTATGTGTGCGTGGACATGTTTCTCTCGTCGTCCCCTGATGTCCCCCTTCTCTGGGTCGTGCTGCTGTGAACGTGGCCACAGGTGTTGTCTGGACTCCTGCTTCCCTTCTCCAGGGTCTGCACCCCGGGTGGGGTTGCCGGCCACCAGCTGCAGCTTCTGGACGGGCTCTGGCTTCTCACCCACTGACCCCTCAACTCCCTTTGAGGAAACTCTCGTGGTGTCGCTTCCAGACCCGAAGGCACAGCAGCCCCACCCGGGGCTCTGGGAGCCAGCAGGCCCACCGTGGATGCCAGGGAAGCTGTTGGTGCGGCCCCCAGGCCTCAGGTCCTGGAAGAGCCGCCTGCACCCAGTGCGCCGAGGCGGACACTCCGGGCCGCGGGGAACGAGGCTGGCAGCTGTTCAGGCACAGAAGCAGATCTCTGCTGCGAGGGGCCTTTGTGAAGGGGGTTTAAACGCCTGAAACTGCAGGGATGGAAGGGGTGCAGGCTTCACTTCTCAGCCTGAGGCTCCCATGGGATTTTGGGGCTGAGACCTCGCCGTCCCACCTGCAGGCAGCAGGGGCCCGTCGGGGCTGTGTCTGCATGGGGTCACTGGGGTCATCCTCTTGGCTTCTTAAATGGGTGGCGCCTGTCATGTGGGGATGGCAATTGGGATCACAGTGGGGGAGCCAGAGGAAATGAGGAGAAGTGAAAGGGCTTGCGCACCCCACAGGCTGAGGTGAGAGAGGCCATGTGGCTGCCAGAGTCGAAGGAACGAGGCGCAGGAGGGTCACGAGGCCGGAGTCTCAGCTGTGAGGCTGCCCAGGGTTTCGTGCGCGATGCTTCTCAAAACAGTCCTCCCGTCCTGGGGCTTCCTGCCTGGCTTTGCAGGGGCCTTGTGCTTCTCGATTGAGGGGAAAGTCACATGATGCTCAGTGACCAGTTTAAAGTGAACGACTCAGTGGCATTCAGTCTTGTGCGGCCACCACCTCTGTCTGGTTCCAGAACATTCCCATCATCCCATTGAACCCTGCATCCGTTGGCAGCCGCTACCCCCGGTCCTCGGCCCTGGCTCCCACTGTCCACCCTGTCTCTCTGAAGCTGCCGGCACAGGGCCCCATAGAGGTGGAATCGTGCGGCGTCTGTCCTTCCGAGCTGTCACCTCCCTGAGCACGGCGTCCCCCGCCTCGTCCACGTTGCAGCGTGTCGGGGCGTCCCTCCTTTTTAAGGCTGCTCACGTTCCGCTGGACGGATGGACCATCTTGTTCACCCGTCACCCGCCGATGGCCACCTGGCTGGTTTCGGGAATGTCCGTGTGCAGCTTCCTGTGTGACACACGCTTTCGCTTTGCCGGGCGTCGGCTAGCAGTGGAGTCGCTGGACCATGTGGCCATTCTGTTTGACCTGTGAGGGCTGCCGGGGTTTGAAGGTCGCTGGCCACCTCCTGCTGGGCCTCGGGTGAGACGAGGGCGCCTGCCCTTCGGGGTGCGCGGGTGCCCGTCTTCTGCTCGCTGCTCCGACCGCGCGTTCCCCGGAGCATCCGCAGGGAGGCCCCTGGGTGGAATGCATATTCGTGTGCAGCCTCTGCTGGGTCCTCACTCTCCACCTGTGGATTAGAAAACGTTCACGTGCCTCTGCTCTCAAAACCCGGCATGGCGTCTACCAGAAGATGACTGTGGGAAAGTGGAAAGTGGGTATTTGGTCTTTGTCCCCTGTTCCTGGCCCCTGGCTCCTGAAACCCTCAGACTGTGTCCAATGACAGGACTGGGGTGGTCCCCAGAAAGACCAAGCCTTCACTGGAGCATTGGAACTTTCAGTCTTGACCCTTGACCCCTGACCTCTGACCTCTGCGGAAGGTAGAGGGGCTGGAGATTGAGTCAATCACCAGCGATCAATGATTTAATTGATCATGCTTCTGTGATGGAACCTCCATAAAACCCTGGACCAGGGGTTGGTGAGCTCCCGGGTGGTGACCAGGGGAGGGGCTGGGGGCGGCGCTCCCCTCCCCACAGCTTCCCTGTGTGTCTCGTCCACCTGGGTCCCGAGTCGTGTCCTTTAGGAGGGCCCCCGGGCCCTGAAGCAGAGTCAGATAGAAGTGCGGGTCGTCTGGAGACTGCTGTCTGGAGTGGGAGGTCTTAGGGGCTGAGCCCTCAGCCGGTGGGTCAGCACTAACGTGGGCATTGGGTGAAGAAATGAGCTAAATTGCAGGACCCCCGGTGGTGCCCAGGGGGTGGGTGGATTGCTTGGCGTCGGAAGAAAAGCCCAGCATTTGGTGTCAGAAGCGCTGTGAGCACACGTGGTTGGCCTCTCGTTCCCACCCAGTGGGGTTCCTGGTGAGGACGAGGTGAGGGTTCGGGGCCTCGAATACCAGTTGGAGGAGGAATCCGGGCCCTGTGTGGGATGACACTGGAGCCCCACTGCGCCTAGTGACGGGCCTCAGAGGGTCCGCATGGCACGCGCTCCTCTCGCTGAGGGGACACGAGAGGACCCCTGTCAGGAGAGAACTCATAGAATTCCCCTTTGCTGCCCGAGGTCCGGCCCTGTGCGGTCTCTGGGCCATATGGACAGCAGCCTGGCAGGTTTTCACGCGGCGTCTCCAGCCAAATGCAGTTCCATGGCTGGGCCACGTGGGTTGCACGGCCCGCCTGCGCTGCTGAGCAGACCACATGCCCTTGGGCTCCTGAGCACCCGGGTGTCCAGGTGGTGTCTCCATCCAGGAGGAGCGCAGGCTTTGGGCTAGGAGGGGGCGGGGAGGACACTGTGGGCTCAGCAAACGGGATGGACCTGCAAACACCTTGCAAAGGAGAGGCCGCGAGGGCGCCCATGTGAGCCGTTTGAAGCCAAAGCCAAGAACTTGACTGAATTACAGTCACCTGTCACCTGATGAGGGGAACACGTTCTGAGAGAGGCATCGTTGTGCAAACTTCACAGCATGGACTTGCACAAACCAAGATGGTCCAGCCTGCGACACACCTGGGCCTCGTGGCGCTAATTCTGGGGACTGCCGCCGTTGACCGAAACGCTGCATACAGTGTGTGATGGGACAAAGGACCACAAACGGGGCCTGAAACAATGCAAATCCATCCTCTCGCAGTGGGGAGGCCAGGGGCTGGGGTCAAGGTGTTGCAGGGCCCCCTCCCGAGGCTCCAGGCAGCTCCTTCTTGCCCGGCCAGCGTCTCAGGGCTCCTGTCATTCCTCCAACCTCTGCTCCGTCTTCATGTGTCTTCTCTGGGTCTCTCTCCTTTCTCTTATAAAGATGCCCGTCACTGGATTTAGGGCCACCCTAATCCAGGGGACCTCACCTTAACTAACCACATCTGTGAGGACCCTGTTTTCTAATCGCGTCCCCATCTGATGTCCAGGTTGTGTTGATCATGTTTTAGTTTTCTGTCGTAGGATGTTTTGATGTTGTAGAAAAGCTTGCCGGCGGAGGAGAGACCACCCCTCCCAGGGCCCGCGGGGCGTGTTCAGACCACCCAACCCCAGTCTGTCCCCCAACCAGCGGCCGATGTCCCTCCACCATGTCACCTGCAGCCGGGGACCAGACAGTGAGGGCCACCCCTGGCTCTGTCCTCTCCGGAATCCGTAAAGGCCGTGGCCTCGGCCTGCCCCCACCCTGCCGCCTCCCCTGGCCCTGCGCGCCATGTCCCCGTCTCCAGGACCACGAGTCTGTTCGCTTTGTGGCTCTGAGCCTCTCCTCTGTCTCCTCACATGACTGCACTGGTCTGACCGTCGCACAGAAGGGCAGGAGCAGCCTGGGCAAGGGTCGTGGTGGACGTGAACACGGGGGACCCACTGACCCCTCCGTGTAGACTCTTGGCCTCAGTGATATCTGCCCTCGAGCGGGAGACCACATGCGTGGACGTGGACATTAGGCCTGCAGGTCTGGCCGCTGTCCACCTCCCGCGACACACAGGGCAGGGAGACTGGCCACCTCCACTGGGATGACCCGTCCCAAGGCTGGGGCCCTGGGAGCTGCCTGGCTCGGGCGCTGCTGACTCAGCGCATCGCAGATGAGAGGAAGTTCCTGAGAGGAAAACCACAGGCTTTATTTTTATTTAATTCCAGCCATTCTGTGGTTTTTGGAGATGGCCTTTAAAGATTTTTGTTTTTGATTTTTATCTCAAAGAGAATGCAGAAGAGCCCATGGGTCGGGCTCCAGAGAAAATACACACACGGAAGAGAAGGAGTGGGTTTGGATCCCACCGGGCAGCTGCGGGCGGAGGGGCAGGCTGCGCCCAGGAGAAGGAGCCGGCCGGGCCTGCGTGGGCTGGGAGCCCAGTCCCTGGCTCCCCGATCGTGGCCTGTGCCGCTGTTCAGTGCCCGCAGGACGTCTTCTGTTGTCACCGAGGGCCGGAATGCATGGCTTGGCCCCTTGTCCCCTCCCCTGGCCACAGTGAGGGTGATGGCCCAGGGGTCCCATTTGATGCCCCGGGAACCAGCTGGTGTCTGGAGGGATGGCTCCTCCAAGAACCGCGAGAAGTGCCCGTTTTGGCCAAGTCATGGGGCTGGGGTGGGTGGCTGACCCCAGTCCTGGCCCAGAACTGGCCCCTGGCCGCGTGGCCTGGGCCTCGCTCAGGGCGATGGTGCCCTTCTGGCTGGAGACCAGCTCTGCCTTTGGACGGGCGGCCCCCTCTGTCTCCGCAAGCGGACCTCTCTGAGGGCTGTGCTCCTGCCTCGAGCAAAGATGTCACGGGTTCTTCCTCTGGGTCGGGACCCCTTGGGTCCTGAGGTGGGTCTGGATGCTGAGGGAGGTCACTAAGTTCTTGGGAGAAAACCACACAAACTCAGCATGGAAGTTAAGCCACGCCGTGGGGTCCTCTGGGAAGGGGACAGGCTATGACAAGTAGACCCCCAAGCCCACCAAGCAGGGACCCCGCACATGTTGGGGACACGTGGGCTCTGGAGGAGCTGGCCAGCCTGCCAGCGTCCCCCTGTCTGGAACGGCTCCTGCACTGGCTGTGACCTGACGGTGTCCTGCTTTTGGAGGGCGTGGCCCTGCCTCGGGGCGTGTCCAAGTGGGCGCCTGATGTTGCTTCAGCACCGGAGGGTCATCTGGGCGTCTGCGTGATGGTGCCCAGTGCCGTGGAGGGGGCAGGACGTCCACAGCTGTGTCCCGCCATGCTCGCCCTGATGGTTCCGTCAGCGTGCCAGAAAGGCTTCTTTCCCCTCGGTGACCTTGAAACTCCAAATGCCCTGTTCCTCAGCAAACTCCCATCCATCCATCCATCCATCCATCCATCTGTCCATTGATTCATTTCCTGTTTTATTTTCGTGCTGCGGCTCTCTGGCCTCGGCTGGTGGGAGCCCCTCAATCCTCGGGGTCCCTCCTCTCTCTGGGACTGACAACGTGCAGACTCTGCTGCCTCTGTCCCCCCAGAGAGCCTGGGGCCTCCCAGAGGACGGAGGGTTTAATACCGTCGGGGGTCCGTGCTTCTCGGCCCTCTGGTGGACAGAGCCCGGGGCATGTGAATGCCGTCCCGTCTGTGCGTGTGCTCACGTCTGCAGCCATTCATGGTAATAACATGGGCTCACATGGTACCTCTGAGCCCACCCTACCCTGAGGCCTCACTCGCATGTTCTCTCCGTGTTGTGACCCACATCTGCAACAGCGAGGGTCCCGATCCCGTGCTGCTCGGGCGTTTGCTGGTCCTCCGTCCTCCGCCCATAACCAGCCTCCCAGCTCTGCCGCCTGCGGGCGCCTCCCCTGCCTGGTCCGTCCCTGCGGTGGCTTTGGGCTGCACATTCGGGAGGGGGCAGAGCTGGTCTGTCCCCTGGACTCTGCTCAGAGGGACTATAAGGGGGCATGAGGGACCTGGGGGACGAGGGTGTGGCCCCGATGGGGACCTCAGTTCCACCACCAGCTGCTGCATGGACAGTTCCCAGCGCCCGCCTCAGCTCCTCTGGAGTCGGGAACAGCATCGCCCGTCTTATTGGAATAAGGTCGTGCATGTCGAGATGTAACGCGGTGCCTGGTGACCCTCAGAGTTGGGGGGTGTGTGGGGCGCACGTGCACAGGAGGTGTGGGAGGTGCATTTACACATCAGGAGAGGCCGGGGGCGGCTGGGTGCATTGCTCCGCACCTCCCACAAGAGCACCTGCCCCACGAGGCAGAGCCGCCCGCTCCTTGCGCTCAGGAGGTTGCTCAGGCCCCAGACCCCCGCTGACACGGCTCTCCTTTGGCTGGGGTCCCTCCAGCACAGCGTTGGGACCCCAAGGTCTGGCCCGAGTCCTGTCCTTGCTGGACACTTGAACTTCTGCGGCACACTCTGTCGCTGTCCTGTCCCCCCCGCCCCCAGCTCTCTGGCTACTGGACGCCCCTCGGTTTGCCCTGTGAGTGCATTTTTGTCACCATTTGCCCCACAGACATGTCCCTTCTGTGGTGGACCCTCTGTCCGCGTCGGTCCCCCCCGAGCCTCCCGTCCCCCTTCCACGCGCCCCCGTCCTTTCAGGCAGCGGCTGTGCTGCTGCCGTCCTGGGTCTTCTTATCCTCCACTCCCTCGGTTTCCTGCGCATCCCGATTAGCATTTGAAAGAATCCACATTTGCATGTGAGCAGCCAGAGGTGGCTTCTAGCGACAGCGGGTGGGACAGACTTGATATCCGGTGACAGGGACACGGGGGAGGGGGAGGTTTGTACGAGTCATCTGCTGCCACCTGGGGCTCAGTGTCCTCAGGGTCCGTGTTCCTTTCCTACAGCTGCCCTGACAAAGGGCCAGAGACTCGGGGCTTCGAACAACTGAGATACAGTCCCTCACAGGCTGGGGGCCAGAGCTCTGAAACCAGGGTGTCGTGGGGCCCCTGGCTCTGTCCCTCCCGCCCGCCCCCAGCTTCTGGCAGTGCCAGCACCCTGGGCAGTCTCCTCCTCATCACACGGTGGACATCTCTGTGCGGGTGTCTCCTCTCCTTGTGAGGACACAGTGTGGGGGGACTCGGGCCACCGCTCCAGCCTGACCTCGTCCTCACTCCTTCATCTGCAGTGACCGATTTCCACATCAGGGCACGTTTTGAGATACTGGGGTCTGGGCCTCAACATATCTTTTTGGGGACACATTTCAACCCACAACAGGGTCCGAGCTGCATCATCTTGTGTTCGACAGTATCGAAAATCACTTACATTTTTAAAGTTAACTTTTAGGGCTGTGCATGGAAACGAGTGTTTTTCCCTACCCCAGTGCTCCCAGTTTCTCCCCGAGAGGTGGCCACCGTCCCGTTTCTTGCGAGTCCTGGGATACTGTGTGTGTGTGGGCGTGCGCACAGGGCCCCTTGCACACTCGTGCACTCTCGCCACACACCTGTTCTGCACCTTTATTTCAACAGCGCACCTTGGGGACAGTTCCACATTGGTGCCTCTCGAGCAGCCACCATGGGAAGTGCGTCCGGAGCTGGCGGTGGAGGCCCACCGGGCAGGGGCCCCGCGGTCCTTCAGAGAAGCTCCAGGTCACAGCTGTGGGCGTTCGTAATTCCATTCTGTAAGCTTTTATTTTGAAAGGATCTCACATTTTGAGAAAAGCTGCAAAAACAGGACAACAGATCCCAGATTCCTTCCTCCCAGGTCGCCCGGTTGTCAGCATTGTGCCCTGTGGCTTTACCCTTCTCAGGGTCACGTGGCAGAATGCCGCCCTCACTTTCACCCCGAAGATTCAGGCTGTCTCCTGGACACAGGGCGTCTCCTCCAACCCGGTCCCACCGTGAGACCCGGACACTGATGCTGACACGATGCTACGTGTTCTCTAATCACAGCTCGTGTTCAGATTCCTTAATTGTCCCAGTAATGACTTTTGCACACTTCTCGGTAGCTTCATTCCTGAGTGTTTGCTTGGTTTCCCTCCCACCCCATCCTCAGCGGTTACTCTGTGTGGACACGAGGCTCCGGGCCTCTGTTAAGTTTGTACCTTTTGGACTCACTTATTGTCTGACTCCGTTTTTCCTGTTGATGCCCTTCCTCCCATGCAGCAGTCACGTGCGGCCGCATGAGTCTCCGTGTGACAAAACAGGACGAGGAGATGAAACCGGTCCTGGGTCACGTTGGCCCCACATCGACGCTCAGCAGCCGCGTGTGGCTCGTGGGTCCTGCATTGGGCGCTGAGGGTCCGGAACATTCTGTCATCCCAGAGGGTCAGCTGGTGGCACGGCTCTGGGTTTTCACGGTCGCAGCCTCTGTGAGCAGAGACAGGCCCCAAGGGTCCACTGCTGTCTCTCGTCTGATCGCAGGGGCTGGGGATGCGATGAGCGGCGCAGCGGCTGCTCCCCCGGGAGGCGGCGGGTGAGGAGGCCTGTGGGTTGTATTATGTTAGGAGAACATCTCTCAATTCTTAGTTTCCTTACCATTTCTACTTTCATCAGGCAGGGCATTCGGTTGTCAGGGCCTCTTTTTCAACTGCATTCCCAACTCATCCGAGAGCTGTTTAAATTGAGGAGCATCCTCCGCGTGGCGCTCTTTCCGGCCTGTGTCCTGACGTCGTCAGCGGTCGGTGATTTTCACCACGGTGTGACCGGCTTTGTGATGTTTCCAGCTCGTGGACCGCGGACTCTTCCTTGGCGGCTGTGTTAGGTTTCTGCGTCTGTGTAACGAAGGACGACCTGGCGGCCTAAACCACACCTGTTAGTATCAGCTCTGCGCTCAGCAGCCCAGGCCCAGCGCAGTTCAGTGTCCCGGCCGCGTCTCCTGGAACCCGGTCTCCACCAGCTCGTTCAGGCAGGATTCGGGGTGGAGCTCAGTTCCTGCGGCTGCGGGGGAGGCCCCGGTTTCTGCTGGCCGTCGCTGCAGCCCCGCAGGCCTCACTGTGCAGCTTCTCACAACGCTCGTCATGCAGAGCAGGAGGGCTGCAGCGCCGGTGGGCCGCCTCAAGTCTTACGGGGTGATAATCGCGGGAGTCCCATCACCATTGCTGTGTGGTGTGGCAGGCCCACCCACGGGCCCGGTGATTGTCAGCAGCAGGCGGGGATGCAGCCCTCCGTGGGCCTGTGGCGACTGGACACGTGTGTGTAGAAGTTTCCTCTCATAACAGCTAGTTGCTGGATCCGCCTGCTCCTGATGCCCATCCTGACCACGTGGGTGTGGGTGGGAGGGAGCAGCAGCAGTGACATGGAGGTGGGTGGCGGGGGTCCTGGTCAGCCACGTGGAGGTGGGGAGGGGAGGAGGAGGCTGGAGTCTGAGGGCCACAGATGGTGTTGTCTGCCCAGAATGGTCTGGTCCTGCGGAACTTCTGGTCCCGGCTGGGAGGGCCCTGCTCTGGGGAGCCTTCCCTGACCACCAGACAGGTCAGGCTTTGTCCAGCGCTCCACTTGCCTCCACTGCACCACCCGGGATTGTGTGGCGGTTCCTGTGCTGCTCAGTGCCCTCCTCCCTCCCTGTCACGCCCCTCGGTCTCCTTTGCCAGCTGCCCCGTCCCCACTCCCAGCCCCCGGTCACCTCATGCTCATGTCCAGGGGCCACCCCTGGTCTCAGTTGGACTCAACTGGACGTGGCCAGTTGGAAGCCGTGTTCCGTCCAGGGGCACCTGGCAGTGTCTGGGACCCGGCTGTGCAGGGGGAAGCTCTGAGTGGGGCCCGGGGAAGGCGTGCTTCTGTCCAGAAGGTTGCTGCTGCGGACGTTGAGTGGACCCGGCGTCTGCAGGAGCCGCAGTGGGGAGGGCCCCAGGCTTGGTCACCAGAGGACCCCCAGGTGGAGGGGGTTCACCCCTGGGGATGCCTGCAGGGCCCACCCGTCTTTCTGATGCTCCCCCAGGTGGGCCAGCATCGGCCCCTCCGCAGTGGTGGCCGCATACCAGCTGTCGGGCTGACGCCTGTCACCTTCCCATTTTGGAGGCGTCTTGATGGGTCAGAGGCCACAGAGACACAGCCCCGTGGCTTCGAGTGGCGCTGGCCCTGGAGGGGCTCCGCTGAGTCCTCGCCGCAGACACTTGGGACGACTTCAGCCTGGAGAGAAGATGCTCGAGTCACAATCGGGAAACTTGGAGCCAGGAGCCCAGGCGGGTCCCTTCCTCCGTGTGTGAGGGAGACCAGGCCCCGCGCCCTCTGACTCTCCCTGTGCTCCCCTTTGTCTTCCTCACTGCGAAAGCCAAGTTCTCCTGGCAGGTGCAGGCAGCATTCCCACCTGGGCAGGGATGTTGGGGAGATAACGTCGGTGCCCCCTCCCCTGAGCTCTCTGCCCCCAGGACCCGTGGTTCCTGCTCCCCGTCACCCCGAGGACCAGGGCTGACCTGCTCCAGCTCACGGTGGGGCTGCCCCCAGACTCGGCACAAGTGCACGCCGCCCCCTCCGCGTACCCGGGGGCTCCGGTGCCAGGGTCAGGTGCAACCCCTCCACGTGTCTGGAGCTTTCCAAACCTCCACCCTGCACAGCAAAAACAGTTGGGAAGACACTAGAAATAAGGAGATGAATAGATATATTCAAGCGAGGCCCAGGTCGAAGGGGTGAGTCTGCAGGTGTGAGGCGCATGGCTGGTTTCTGGGAGCGACAGCTAGAAGGGGACATGCTACCTGTGCGGCATGCCCTGTCCTTAGGGCCGGTGTCTTAAGCATCTCTGACAAGACGACAGCAGCTCAGACTGAGCCAGACCCACGCAGCAGGTTACTGTGGGGCTGGGGCAAGATGGATGCCGGGGAGAGGGGGGGGCGGGGGCTGTCCTTGGGGATTTGAACGCGCCCCTCTAAGATGCTGACAGCCAAGTACAACAAAAATAAGCAAAGATACAGAAAATTAGGGTGCCTTTGTTAATAAACTGGATTCTGTTTATGAATTTATAGTTGAGATATACGCACAGCATTATTTCATAGGCTGCTGTTCCAGGGACTCAGCGATGTGGGTTCACATCAGAAAGTCGGTCATTTGTTTTTGGGCTAATGCGGATACAGCATCTGCTCACTTTCAAAGCCAGTTTACAATGACAGTCCTGAGGAGACAGGAGTGGCGGGTCATTTCTGTAACTGCGAGGAGGGCGTGCACCAGAAACGCGCATCTGGCACGTGTGTGACGGGGGCAGCGGGGACAAGGAGCAGGCCGCTGCCCACCCACAGAGTCAACGGGGCTTCAGGGGCAGGGTGGATACCACAGGCCCACAAACTAGATGACAAATTCCCAGAGAGACATTGAGGACAAACCGAGTCAAGAAGGAGCAGGCATCACCCTGATACCAAAACCAGACAAGAACAACAACAAAAAAAGAAAAGTACAGGCCAGTATCACTGATGAACATTGATACAAAAATCCTCAACAAGATACTAGCAAATCGAATACAGCAATACATTAAAAAGATCACACGTCATGATCACGGGGATTCATTCCAGGGATGCAGGGATGGGTCAACATCTGCAAATCAATCAATGTGATACACCACATTAACAAAATGAAGAATGAAAACCGCACGATCATCTCAATAGATGCAGAGAAAGCATTTGACAAGATCCAACATCCATTTATGATAAAAACTCTGAATAAAATGGGGATAGAAGGAAAGTACCTCAACATCATAGAGGCCATGTATGACAAACCCACAGCCAACATCATACTCAATGGGGAAAAACTGAGCGCCACCCCTCTGAGAACAGGAACCAGAAAAGGGTGCCCAATTTTACCACTCTTCTTTAACATAGTACTGGAGGTATTGGCTGGAGCAATCAGGCAAGAAAAAGAAAAAATGGATCCAAATTGGAAAGGAAGAAGTGAAACTCTAACTATTTGCAGATGACATGATTTTGTATATAGAAAACCCTAAAGAATCCACCAAAAAACTATTAGAAATAATAAATGAATATGGTAAAGTTGCAGGATACAAAATCAACATACAAAAATCAGTTGCATTTCTCTAGACTAACAATGAAGTAGCAGAAAAATTAAGAATACAACTCCATTTACAATTGCAACAAAACGAATGAAATGCCTAGGAATAAACTTAACCAAAGAGGTGAAAGACCTGCACACTGAAAACTATAAGACATTGTTGGAAGAAACAGAAGACACAAAGAAATAGAATGATATTCCGTGCTCGTGGATTGGAATAATTAATATAGTTAAAATGTCCATACTTCCTAAAGCAATCTACAGATTCAATGCAAACCCTATCAAAGGTCCAACAACATTTTTCACAGAAATAGAACAAGGAATCCTAAAATTGATATGGAACAACAAAAGACCCCAATTAGCCAAAGCAATCCTGAGAAAAAGAACAAAGCTGGAGGCATCACGCTCCCTGACTTCAAAATATACTACAAAGCCGTAGTAACCAAAACAGCATGGTATTGGCACAAAAACAGACACACAGATCAATGGAACAGAATCGAGAGCCCAGAAATAAACCCACACATCTATGGACAACTAATTTTCAACAAAGGAGCCAAGAACATACAATGGAGAAAGGAAAGTCTCTTCAATAAATGGTATTGGGAAAACTGGACAGCCACATGCAAGAGAATGAAAGTAGACCATTATCTTGTACCCTACACAAAAATCAACTCAAAATGGATTAAAGACTTGAATGTAAGACCTGAAACCATAAAACTCCTAGAAGAAACTATAGGCTGTACGCTCTTTGACATCAGTCTTAGCAGTATCTTTTTCGAATACTGTGTCTACTCAGGCGAGAGAGACAAATGAAAAAATAAACAAATGGGCCTACATCACACTGAAAAGCTTCTGCAAGGCAAAGGAAACCAGGAACAAAACGAAAAGACAACCCACCAACCAATGTGGAGAGAAGGGAACTCTCAGACACTGCTGGTGGGAGTGCAACCTGGCGCAGCCACTACGGAAATCTCACTAGGGAGATTCCTCAGAAAATTAAGAATAGAAATACCATCTGATCCAGCTATCCCACTGCTGGGTATTTATCCAGAGAACATGAAAACACAAATGCACAGAGATACATGCACTCCTGTGTTCATCGCAGCATCATTCACAATAGCCAAGACTTGGAGCAACCTAGGTGCCCATCAAGGGAGGAATAGATAAGATGTGGTATATACACGATGGAATACTACTCAGTCATAACAAATGATGAAATCTGGCCATTTGTGACAATGTGGATGGACCTTGAGAGTATTATGCTAAGTGAAATAAGTCAGAGGAAGAAAGTCAAATACTGTATGAGCCCACTCATAAATAAAAAATAGCAACCAAACACACACATAGAGACAGATTGGATTGGTGGTTACCAGAGGGGAAGGGGGAGGGGGGAGGGGAACGGGGTGACTAGGCACCTGTCTGTGGTGACGGATGGTAATTAGTCTTTGGGGGTGAATATGATGTAATCTACACAGGAATTGAAATATAACGATGTACACCCAAAATTTATATAATGTTATAAACCACTGCTACTGCAATAAAAAAAAAAATCAAACTTAAAAATAAAAAAGAACAATCTGCATAGACCTGTGAGAAACAGATTAAATCAGTAGTTTACAACCTCCCTGCAGAGGATGGCCCCGGCCCAGGCTGCTTCACTGTGTCTCCTGGACCTTGGAAGAAGGTCGGCCATACGCTGGGGGTCCGGCTCCTTGGGCCCGGCTGGAGGATGGTGGCCCTGGGCCCAGCTCTGTCCTTGGGTACTGCCCGTAGTGCTGGACGGTGGCCCCTGGTGAGGTCAAAGCCCTTCCTGGGGGGCCGGCTTGGGGGCCGCCCTGTGGCCGCGGCACAGGCCTTGTCAAGGTCTCACCTTTCAGCAGGACAAGATGACCACGAAATGTCAGGACATTGATGGACTAACGCGTGACGTGCGGGGGGGCAGCCTGGCCCAGCCCCTCCAGCCATAAATCCGCCGTCAAGTGGGGCCTGGGGATCCAGCGCCAGCCCTCACCTCCAGCTGTCACTGATGACGGCCCCCATAAACTGTGCCAACATGGGGACGCCCCTCTTGGGTCCCCAGGCTGAGAGCTGCCGCGAGGGTGGTAGAGAGACCAGTTCTGACCGGGCTGAGCCTGGGCCTGGGGGAGACGCTTCGGGGGCCATGGGCCCGTCACACCCGGCCTCTGAAGACCCCAGGGGCTTGGGGTCACCTGCAGGCCCCACCTGGGCCTGACCACAGCTCAGTCCTGGTGATAGGGCCGCAGGGGCTGCTCCTGGGCTGCGGCCCTGCCCTGGGCAGAGGTGGCCCTTGTGACGCTCTGTCTGGGACCCGGCGGTGGTGGCCACTGGGGGTGATGGCCGTCCTGCCTACTCTGGACTGTCTGCCTCTGCCCGCCCCTGCCCCAGCTCCTTGGAACAGAGGCGTCAGCTCCCAGCCACGCCGCAGACGCCTGGACACATGCCGGGCGTGGAAAGCCAGCCAGGTGGGTGCCTGGCTGCACATCTGGGACCCTCAGGAGGGAACCCACCACTGGGGTGGCCTTTCAGGGTGACCCTGTGGTGCAGAGAGGGTGGAAGGAAGGGTCAGAGGTCACAGTCCCTTCTCCTCTGAGCGTGTGAGCACATCGTGTGGGTGGTCCTGGAAGGGGCGTAAAGGGGGAGCAATGTGGGGCATTGGTCTGAGGGTGCACCCTCGGGGTCACCGGGCTGTGTGCAAATGTGCTGAGGCTGGGCGGTGCCTCCATGTGGGCAGGCCGGGCACAGCAGGTAGCCGAGACCCCCACCTCGTGGAGCCAGGTTGTGGTGGGTTGAATGGTGGCCCCCAAGTATATGTCCCCCAGAACCTGTGAACGTGACCTTGTTTGGAAATAGGGCCTTTGCAGGTGTAATTAAGTTGGATGAAGGGTGGAGCTGCGGAATGAGGACTCTGAGGGCTTTAGAGGTCATCTTGGCCGTGCCCTCCCATAGAGATGAGGAGACTGAGGTCCACAGAGGACCAGAGACACGTGTCAGTCCCCTATGCTCCTGTTCTGTTTGCTCCTTAACACAATCAAGGTGCGACTGATGTCACGAAACGCACGTGTGTGAAGCTACAATTTGTGGGTTTTGACAAATGATCCACCTGTAACTCACCCCTCGGTCCCATCTCCCCAGGAAGCCCCTCCTGTCCCTTCGGTCGGCCCTCCAGAGGGAGTGCTGTTCTCACTCTGCATGTGAACGGAGTCAGTCCCTGGCCTCTTTCGTTTGGTTTTGTTCACTCAGTGCTGTGCCCCTGGGCTTCATCATGGTTGCTTTTATTCCCTTTTCTTGCCTTATTGCTCTGGCGAGGACGTCAGCAGGATGCCAAACAGAAGTGGTGAGACAGGTGTCCCCTCTTGTCCCCTATCTCACGTTTGTTGATGCCCTTTTTCAGGGCGAGGACGTTCTCTTCCTAACTTGCTGAGGGTTTTTTTTAAATTGTGAATAGATGCTGAATTTTGCCTGATATTTTTTCTGCACCTGTTGGTACGATCGTAT
Source organism: Equus quagga (assembly GCF_021613505.1). Lineage (NCBI taxonomy): Eukaryota > Metazoa > Chordata > Mammalia > Perissodactyla > Equidae > Equus > Equus quagga. The sequence goes on from NC_060273.1 coordinate 788,816, forward strand.
GAATTTTCTTATTTAGCCTTTTAATTGATCTTCAGGTTCTGAGCCAGCCGTGCACTCCTGGGGGAGCCCCGGGGGCCACGGTGTGGACTGTTTGTATGAACCGCGGGTGCATCCGCTCAGGTTCTGTTGAGGATTTTTCTGTCAATGTTCATGAGGGAGGCTGGTCCGCAGTTTTCTCTTCTTTCTCTTTCCTGGTTTGGGTCTCGGGCTGATGCCGGCCTGACGAAGTGAACTGGGGGGTGTTCCCCCTTTCCTACTTTCTGGAGGAGACGGGGTAGAATTAATGTTCTTTCTTTTTAAAACGTTTGGTAGAATTCACCAGTAAAACTTCCTGGGCCTGGCCATTTTTTTCCACAGTTTTAACTGCAAACTCAACATCTCTAATAGTTATAAGACTATCAGCATCTATTCCATTTTGGGTGAGTTTGGTTGGTTTTGGGTTTGAGGAATTGCTCCATTTCATCTAAGTTATCAAAGGAGGGCATTTCTGCTTCTGACTCTGGTGTGTCCAGTGCAGCTGGAGGCCCAGGATGGTCCTGGCGAGGCTGGGAGGGCAGCTGCACCCCCAGGGCGGACTGGAGCAGTCAGAGGAAGCCAGGGAGATGAGCCAGCCCCGTGACACCCACACCACGGTGGGCTGGTGGGTGTGCAAGTGTCCTGGGGTGTCCATAACAAGTCACCACAAACTGGGCATCTTCAAACAACAGAAACTCACCCTCTCACAGTCTGGAGGCCAGAAGTCTGAGGTCGAGGTGTGGCAGGGCCGTGCTCGCTCGGGGCTTGAGGGGAGGTGCCTTCCCTGTCCCAGCTTCTGGGGCTCCAGGTGCCCCTTGGGTTGTGGCCACGTCGCTCCCATCTCTGCCTCTGTCGTCACGTGGCTTCTTCTCTGTGTCTGTTCTCTCCTCTTCTCTCTCTTATTAGGACCTTGTCAGTAGGTTAAGAGCCTCACCTGCTAAGCCAGCATGACCTCATCTCCAGATGCTAATTACAACCATAAAGACCCTTTTTCCAAATTAGGTCCCGTCTGCGGGTTCTGGGGTTGGAGTGTGGATGCCTCTCTCAGGGTCGATTCCTGAGCCGCCATAAGAGGTCTCTGGCAGCTGCCTCCCCTGCTGCCCGGCCCGCGGGCTGCTCTCTGGCCTGGCCCAGGTGCCGGGTGAGCACGGGGAACCCTTCCCGGCCTGGATCTGGACCCACAGGCCCCGAGAAGGCGAAGTGGGCAGCTCTCCGAGGCTGCGGGGCGGCCGGCCGGTTCTCGGGGCAGGGCTGGGGCGGCATGTCCAGGCAGGCAAGTCGTGCCTCAGTGTCCGGCTCTGATCTGTGAGGTGGGCGCGGTTCCTGCCCCCCAGGCTGCGAGGCCAGCCCGGTCCTGCTTCAGCAGCGGTGCCCTGTCGACGGGCTCTTGCTTCCCTTACTTCTGCCGCGCAGGGCCTGGGTCCGGTGCTCCCATCTTGGGCAGGACCTGTGGGCACCCCAAGTCCAGGCCGGGGCCCAGGGTGCGCCCCGCCAGCCTGTGCCACCCCACAGGCCTGTCCCGGAATTCCGGGCCCTGGGGGCACTTTGTTCTCCCAGATTGGAGTCGGCTCCTACCATCGGCACAGCTGTGCTGCCCGAGCCCCGATGGGGGCCGGCCAGCTGTCCCCACCCTGGCGTCCTCTCACCAAGGGTTTGAGCCTTACCCACGGGCCGCTCACTCCGCAGTCCGGCTGGAGGGGTACATGCAGGTTTCCTGGCTCTCCAGCCAGCCGGCCCCGGGGCAGACGAGTCCTTTAGATCTCGTTCCCGAGGGGAGCAGCCCTTGGACCGGAGCCAGAGCCCGGCCACGGAAAGGCAGGTCCCACCAGGTCTGGGGACCCTGTGTATTCCTTTGTGGAGGCAGAGAAGGTGCCCTGGGGTCTCCTCCTCTTCCGGCAGCTCTGCCCCCTGACACTCAGGCTGGGGGAGCTGACCAGGAAGGCACAGAGCCCCTCCAGGGTGCCCTTGCGGGCCCTGGGACGTGAGAAGGGAAACTGAAGTGATGCATCTCAGGGGTCAGCGGGCAGAGCTGCCGCCTCCACCTGGAGGCCCTCCAGGCTTTGCTGTGGTTCCCCGCCGCAGCATCACTCGGATGATAGCGGGGAGCTCCCGTTGGTCACTGTGTCCTGCCAGCCAAGACCCCGTGACACCAGTGAGTGTGGAACGAGCCGGCAGGCTGCACACAGTGGGGGCTGTGCGGGGCCTTGAGCTTGTCCTGGGCTCATTGCCACCCCGGCTGCCCTGGGTGGGCTGGTGAGGGCAGCCCCAGATGGGTCTAGGGGCTCCCGTAGGACTTGCCACTGTTGTGGGCAGGGTGCTGGGGGACCTCTAGCTGGCCCGTGCCCTTCAGGGGCTGTCCTGGCTCCTGGGAGGGGCTGGTGGGCTGGGCGCTGCTGGGCATCGTGGGGGAGGGTGCGGGGTGGGTGCATGAGCCCGCAGTGTGGGCACCGGGGTTCCTCGGAGGAGAGTCCTCCTGGTGTCCCCACCCGCAGGAGAAGGGCAGTGGCCTGGGGCTGGGCTCCTGCCTGGAGGGGGTCGAGTGGGCACGCGCCCTCGGCAGCAGGCTCTGTGTGGCTGTGCCACCTCCCGGGATGAGGACGGGCCCCACGGCGAGCCTACGAGGGGTCAGGTGCTGGGGACGCTCCTATTTCCAAATATCTGGCCGTTGACATGATTTATGAAACTGTGGTGTTAGTGTGAAATGTCGCGTGCACGGCTGCTCACTAGGATGAGTGCTGTGTGTCCTGGCCCGTGTGCCCTGGTCGTGCCTGTGTTCACACCTGTGCATGTGTGTGCACACGTGTGTGAGCAGGGCTCACACCACCGGCTCCGAGGCGGGCCATCTTGGTGCCCTCTGCTCGCCCCTCAGGTTCTCTCCTCCCCGGGAACTCCGTGGACAGGAGGCCAGCCCGCGGCCCCTGGTCCGAGACTCCAGACCCCAAACTCGCGGAACCAGAGGCTTTCTCAGACATCCGGCGAGAATCCGCGGCTGCTCCACCTGCCTCGCCCGGCCGGCTCTCCCAGGTCCCTGCGGAACCCCCGAGTGCTCATGTCGACAACGGGGCTGCCCGGGCCCTGCCGGCCTGATGCCCTCTAAACCCCCACACACACTGGGACCAGGTGACCTGTGCCCTCCGGCCCTCACGGGTGGGCCCCCAGCACCCAGGGGAGGGGAGGGACACGGGTGGCCGGGCAGGTCCCCGCGGCCGGCGTGACTGGGCTCCCTGGGCGGAGTGCAGCCTCTTGGTCGGTGTCCCCTTGGGCACGGCAGAGCCTGTCCTTCTGGTCCCCTGGTGCCTCCTGGTCTGGACCTGCTAGTGATGCAAAGTGGGTGCCGCCCAGGCCCCTCCTCTTTAGAGGCCCAGCCTGGCCCCGGGCTGCAGGCCTGGTGGTGCCCCCAGGGAGGAACGTGAGGATGAAGTCTGAGGAGGGGTGGCTTTCCTTCCTCTGGACCTGCCCTCGGGTGGGCCGGGCAGCAAGGCACTGGGGCCTGGGACCCTCCTCAGGCTGAGGCCGAGGAGCCTAGTGAATGCCCAGCGCGCCCCCCCACCCCCCATGCAGGGACTCGTTACACCAGTAATTCGTGTGTATTGAGGGCTCTATTTCCCTGGACGGGGGCGAGGGGTCCTGGGGGGCTCCCGCTGGGCATGAAGGGCTCTGAGGAGGCCCAGGACTCCCAGGGGCAAGTGGAGGCCAAGGGCCCAGATGGTGCCTGGGACGCTGCATGAGCTGACAGGGGTGAGGCCGGTCCTCAGGGAACCATCGGCCTCATGGCCCTGCAGCCCCGCCCCTCTCAGGCCACCTGCCCCCCAGGTCAGTGAGGAGGGGGTGTGGGGGCCACCCTGGCCACAGGCTCCGCATGGCCAGATCTGGGTACGCGAGGCTCTCCTGGGTCCAGAGTCGCTGCCACTGCTCCTGGGGGGCGTGGGGGTCTCCCGGGGCCGCCGAAATGCAGGGCCACAGCCGGGGGCTTAGAACCACAGGCGTCTGTCCTCTCACCGAGGGCTGAGATCCAGGTGCCGCACGGCGTGCCCCTCTGAGGCCCAGGGGAGGGTCCTTCCCGCCTCTTCCAGCTCCTGGGGTCCTGGGCTCGTGGCCGCATGACCCCAACCTCTGCCTCCCTTGTCACATGGCCTCCTCCCTGTGTCTCATTATAAGGACACCAGACGTTGGACGTACAGCTGCCCTAACCCAGCAAGACCCCCCTCCTAACTCAGTACACCTGCACAGACCCTGCCTCCAAAGGCCGTGTTCTGAGGTTCTGGTGGATGTGAATTTGTGGGGACACTGTTCCAACCCAGGGAGCTGATGCCCCGTGAGGGGACCGAGGCAGCAGGAAACACCAGGACCAGCGACACCTGCTGAGACGTGCAGAGGAGGGACGCATTGGGGTGGCCGAGGAGCCGCCCGAGGGGCTGTGGTCGACGACAGGAGCTTTCTGCACAGGGGGCTGATTAGTTGACGAGAACCACTGGTCCTCCCCAGAGTGGCTGGCCAGCGGGGGCTCGGGGGAGAGTGGGGACCTGCTGAGGGCTGTGCAGCTGTCCAGGGGGACGACAGTGACAGGGCGTGTCCCCCAGGTCGGGGCATGAGCTCTGGACGTGCCATCCACTTCCGCTGGAGGGGGCAGTGGGAGGGCAGGGTGGACGAGGTGCCCGGCGACGACAGACAGACGGAGGGACGGAGCCCAGCCCGGCGGCCCGCTCAGCGCCAGCCGCGCAGCTGCACGGCGGCCACAATGGACTGAGGGGCATTGATGGGGACACAGTTGGCCCCTGATAACTGGCTAGTGGCGCTTCATATTTTTTTCACCCAGAAGAATTGTGTGTGTGTGAAGCGAGAGGAGGGATGAAGGCCACTTGATGAGGGGCCTTGAGCCCGCCCCTTAAAGGACAAGGCGTGTTTTTTTCCGTTTTTTCCTGTGGCTCAGACAGCTGGCTCCTTAAATATTAATCGGGGGTCATTGAGATGCAAATGCGTGCCCGCCACAGAAAGGCCCAGCTGCAGGGCTGGCGCTGAATGCTCTCGCGCCCAGGTGCAGCCGCCAGAGCCAGCGCGGGGACGAGGTGACGCGGCGGCCCTCCCTGAGGACAGATGGAACCCTCCACCCTGGGCGGGAGGAAAGGAGAGGCTGGAGGCGTCTTGTTGGCTTTCCCGGCGTCTGGCCTTAAAGCAAGGTGTCCTTGCAGGTGGACGCGGCTGCGAGCGGGGTGGCGCCAGCTCTTCTGTCGCGGGAGGGTTTGCGAAGCGGCTGGCGGCCCTCGGGGCTCAGACGTTGACCAGGTAGATTCACTTGCAGGGGGAGCAAACCGTTGACCTGCCAGGACGCCTGGACGAGTGGGGGGCGACGGCAGCTACCTGAGCTGCCCCGTGCCGGAGTGTGTCCGACGGTGGCCTGGAAACCGAGGGAACAGAAGACACTTCCCAAGAGTGGAATGGGGCAGGGGTGTGGGGAGACTGGAACAGCAAAGGAAAAGCGCAGGATGGACGGACGGACGGACACACACACACACGCGCGTGCGAAGGGAGGGAGAAACGCCCGAGAGCCACATGGCGCACAGAGTCTGTCTTACACTTTCGTACGTGTGTCACTCTGTGCTCTCTGTGACGAGCACACTGGGGACAAAACAGGATCTCACGCGCCCCAAGAAGGCAGGTTTTCTAACATTTTAATCGTGAATTGGAACACACACAGAGGTTCATGAAACGTGTGAGCTCAGAATGTTCACAAACGGAAGGCTGGGTAACTGCCACCCGCCAAGAACTTGAACATCGCCGCCCCCGTGTGCCTGCAGCATAACACGGCCCTGACTTTAGCACACAGCACGCCCTGCGTGTCTGCTGCAGCTGAGATTACGTGGCACACACTCGGGGTCTCGCCCCTCACACAGCAGGATGTCTGACGGTCACCCCCACCTTGCATGTGGTTGTGGACTGTCCATCTCTTTGCTGTAACTATTGTGTGGGTGCACGACACTCATTCGTCCATCCTACTCTTTTTTTTGGTGAGGAAGATTGGCCCTGAGCTACTATCTGTTGTCAATCTTGCTCTATTTTGTATGTGGGACAAGAGTCGGTTGTAATTTCCATAAAATAAAATGCACCTATTTTAAGTGCACAGCTTGATGGGTTTTGACACGTGTGCACCGGGGTACCTACCACGAAACTAACATGTTGGATGTTTCCAGCCCCCAAATGTCCCTTTGTTCGCCTCCCCAGCCCGCCCAGGGAACCGCTGCCCTGACTCTGTCTCCAGTTGAGATCCTCTTCCCCCTGGCTTCCTGTGTAAACAGAATCACACGCAGTCTGTTCTTCCCTCTCCTTGTTCATTAACTCAGCATAATGCTTTCGAGGTTCAAACATGTGTGTCAATAATTCGATCTATTTATTGCTAAGGATTATTCACCGTGTGGATACAACGCAATGGGACCCTCCACTCTCCTGCTGACGGACTCCTGGGCTGCTTCCAGCGTTTTTGCTATTGTGAATAAATCCGCGGAAAACACTGCTCACAGGTCCCTGTGTTTTCGTTTCTCTTGGGTGGGAGCCTTGGAGAGGGACGGCTGAGCTGTGTGGCGGGCCGTGTTTCACGTCTTGCAGAGCGGCTGTGCCTCTGTGTCGCGACCGGGATGGGACGGGTGTCCCTCGCCCCCTGATTCTGAGAGTTTGTGTAGCTGGTGGTGTTTCTTCTTCAGTGTTGGGTAGGATCAGGCTGCCTCAGCCTGAAGTTGTCTTCAAGAGAAGGTTTTAAGTTACAAACTCAGTTTCTTTAATCGCTGACAGGCTATTCGCGCCCTCTCTTTCTTCCTGAGTCAGTTTAGTAACCTGCGTCTGTCGTGCGGTTTTTTCCTTTCATCTAGGACATCAGATCTATTAAAGTTGCTCAGAACATCGTCCTTTCAGTGTCTGTAGGATCTGTAGCGACGTCCCCTCTTTCCTTCCTGATATTGGGAATTTGTGTTTTCTCTCCTTTTTGCCTCATCATTGCGGCTAGAGGTTTATCCATTTTACCAATGTTTTCAGAGAACCAGGTTGGGTTTAATTGATTTTGTTCTCCAATGTCTTGGCCTGGAAGGGTCTCGTTTTATGCTGAGGTCTTTGTTCGGAGCCCCACGAGGTCAGGACGGGCGCACTGCTCTGCCTTTGAGCTTCTCTTCTTGTCTTGCACCAGATTGTTCCTTCTTTTTTGGGAGTTCAGATACAAGGTTTTTTAGTGTTTTCTCCAGCTTTTCCACATGGGTGCAGCTGAAGTGCTTTTGCAGGCGACCGGCTCACTGTGGTGAGATTTTTAAAGGGACAATTCTAGCTCAGGAAAAAAATGAGCAATCCTAAGAGAGATGGGAGGCCTCAACCTGGATGCCCAGCACAAGAAGACAAGAAAAAGAGGCCTGGGAGCAGGAGGGGAAGAAACCACGCCGTCCGCTATTTGCACATAAACCATTGGGATTAAGAAACGTCAGCTTGTTTTGAGCAATGGGCCAATGATAGTAAGGCAGTTTCGAGAAGTAAGGGCTGAGACCACCAGGTACCAGGACTGAGTATGAAGCGGTAACAGTTCGGACCGAGTGGAACGCCTGGGCAGGCAGAGAGCCCAGCCGGGAGGCCAGGGCCAGCGGCTGCCACCTCGCCAGGCCGGTCCCGGTGGACTGAGGCGGCTGCACACCTGTAGGGAGGGGGGGCGTGACCCCAGCTCTGCCCTGAGGCCTTGCTGAGCAGGGAGCTGACCCCGGGAAAGGGCGAGGCAGGCAGCCTCTGCAGAGACCCAGCCGGGTGGCGGACGGCTCCAGAACCGCCACCATCACACAGCTCTGGCTGCCCTCTCATTGCTCGCCTTTTCCTCGGCTATTTGGCAGTTGCGTATCTGCCACCATCTTTCCTAGACCACCAGCTAAAAGAGAACTGGCGTGTGACGTGCGCTGCAGGCTGTGCACTCAGCAAGGAAGGGAGGAAGCACCGGATCTGCGTGGCCCTGGGCCCACGAGGTCTCGGCAGAGGGGGCCAGGGTCTGACACTGAGGAGGCTTTCTGGGGGGAGTTTATTTTAAAAAGTAGAGGCGAAACTGACAATAACATAAAATCAACCATTTAAAAGTGAACAAACAGTGGCATTTAGTACATCACAGCATTGTGGCATCATCACTTCTATCTCAAAGTATTTCATCACCTCAGAAGGAAACCTATGCCCGTTAGTGGTCACCCCCCAGCCTCCAGCAACCCCTGCTCTGCTTTCTGTCTCCCTGCACCCACCTATTCTAGATGTTTCACATCAACGGAATCACGTGAGAGGGGGTCCTTTGTGTCTGGCTTATTTCACTGAGCATACGTTTTCCAGGCTGACCCGTGTTGTAGCGTGTCAGTACTTTATTCCTTTTTATGGCTGAATAATATTCCACTGTGTGGATGGACCACATTTTGTTCTCCATGCACCTGCTGATGGACACCTGGGTTGTCTCCATCTTCTGGCTACTGCGAACCATGCTGCTGTGAGCATGGCGTACAAGGTTCTGTGTGAGTCTCCGTTTTCACTTCTCTTGGATAGATACCCAGAAGTGGAATTGCTGGATCATCTGGTAACTGATCCATGTTTAACTTCTTGAGGAACTTGCCAGACTGTTTTCCATAGCGGCTGAGCCATTTTGCATTCCCACCAGCAATGCATGAAGGTTGCAACTTTGCCCCCTTGCCAACACTTATTCTATTAAAAAAAAATTACAGTCACCCTACTGGTACCTCATTGTGGTTTTCCTGTGCATTTCCCTAATGACCAAGGATGCCGAGCATCTTTCCACGGGCTTGTTGGCCACCGGTATGTCTTCCTTGGAGAACTGGCCCTTCAAGTCCTTTTGATTAGGGTGTTTGTTCTTTTCTGTTGTCTAGTATCCAGAATATATAAAGAATTCTTACAACTAGACTCTTATCATAAATGACATGCAAGTATTTTCTCCCATTCTGTGGATTGTCTTTTTACTTTCTTGATAATGTCCTTAGATGCAGAAGTTTTAAATTTTGATGCAGTCCAACTGATCTGTTTTTTCTTTTGTTGCTCTTGCTTATCTGAGTTCATTGCCAAATCCAAGGTCGTGAGGATTTAGCTACATTTTCTTTTACGAGTTTTAATAGTGGTAGCTCTTCTGTTTAAGTCTTTCGTCCGTTTTAGTTTTTGTATATGGCTTGAGGTAAGGGCCCAACTTCATCCTCTAGCATTTAGATCCAGTTGTCCCAGCACCATTGTTGAAGAGACTGTCCTCTTCCCATTGAACGGTCTCGGAACCTTGTCAGTAATCATTTGATGTATGTGTGGGGGCTCATTCTGGGCTCCCCGTTCTGTTCCAGTCATCTACGTGTCTCTCCTCACGCCGGCACCACACTGTTCGGCTTACTGTAGCTTTGTAGTAAACTTTTAAATCAGGAAGTATGAGTCCTTCAACTTTCTTCTTCTTTTTCAAGATTGTTTTAGTTATTTGGGGCCCCTTGCAATTCCATGTGAATTTGAGGACTGGCTTTTCCATTTCTGCAAAAAGGCCATTGGAATTTTGAGAGAGATCTCACTGACTCTGTCCATCACTTTGGGTACTACTATCATCTTAACCATACTAAGTCATCCGATCCATGGACACGGGTGCCTTTCCATTTATCTACGTTGTCTTTGATTTCTTTCAGCCGTGTTTTCTAGTTTTCAGTGTCCAAGTCTTTCATCTCCATGGTTAACTTTATTCCTAGGTATTTTACTCTTTTGGATGCTTATTGTAAGTGGAATTGTTTCCTTAGCTTCTTTTTCAGACTGTTCATCGTATGGAAACATACCTGACTTTGTGTGCTGACGTTGTACCCTGCAACTCTGCGGACTTAGTTTATTGGCTCCAGTAGTTTTTTTGGGTGTGTGTGAGTCACTGGAATTTTCTATACGTAGGATCATGTCATCTGTGAATAGAGAGGTTTACTTCTTCCAATTTCAAAGCCTTTTATTTATTTTTCTTGACCAATCACTCTGGCTAGACCTCGAGTCTGAAGTTGAACAGCAGTGATGAAAACGGGCACCTTGTCTCGGTGCTGACCCCAGGGCACAGCTTTCAGTCTTTCACTTGAGTATGACGTTAGTTGCGGGTTTTTCGTAAATGCCTTTCATGATGTTGAAGTTTCCTTCTATGCCTAGTTTTCTGAGTGGTTTTCATCATGAAAGGGTGTTGGGTTTTGTCAAATGCTTTTTCTGCATCATTTGAGACGGTCCTGGTTCCCCCGCGTTCTGCTCATGGGGTCTGTCGCACTGACTGATTTTCTCAGGGAACCACTCTCGCATTCCTGAGATAAAGCCCACTTGGTCAGGCCATAAAATCCTCTTAATATACTGTTAGATTTGTTTTCTATTATTTTTTGAGTGTTTTTGCATCTGTATTTATAGAGGATATTGATGTCTTTGTCCAGCTTTATTATCAGAGTAACACTGGCCCCACAGGATGAGTCAGGAAGTATTTCTCTTCTAATATTTTGGGAGAGTTTGGAAAGGACTGATGTGAATTCCTCTTTAAATTCTTGGTAGAACTCAGTAACGAAGCCATCTGGTCCAGTATTTTTCTCTGCTGGGAGGTTTTTGATTATTGATTCAATCTCTTTACTTGTTGCAGATCTTTTCCAATTTCCTGTTTCTTCCTGAGTCCCTCTTAGTAGTCTGTGTCTCTGGGGCTTTGTCCCTTTTATCTGGTTGATCTGGCTGGCTGGCATACAACTGTTCATAGTTCTCTTATAATCCTTTGTATTTCTGTAAGGTCAGTAGTACTGCCCCCAGTTCCTTTTTTGATTTTACTTGCTTGCGTCTTCTCTTGTCAGTCAAGCTAAAGGTTCGTCAATTTTTTTGATGATTTTAGGAGTTTTTTTTTTGTGTGTGTGTGTGAGCAAGATTTGCCCTGAGCTAACATCTGCTGCCAATCCTCCTCTTTTTTTGCCTGAGGAAAATTCACCCTGAGCCAACATCTATGTCAATCTTCCTGTACTTTATGTGTAGGACGTGGCTGATGAGTGGAGCAGGTTCACACCCAGGATCCAAATCTGCAAACCTGGGCCGCTGAAGTGGACCATGCGGAACTTTAACCACTCGGTCATGGGGCCGGCCCTGACTTCAGGAGTTTTAAAGGTCGATTTGCTGTTACGTGAGTTCCACCTTACTCAGTGGTGTAGGAACTGAGTCCCTGAGGATGAAGGTCCTGTGGGTTCTTAACCGTGAGGACACGGGGTCGGGAGGTCAACATGGGAATGGACCTGGGGGCAGACTGTCATGCTGCTGAGCAAGGGAACCCCTCAGGAGAGACATGCAAGCAGTGCCTCAGAATTCAAGATGGTATTCTTCCCAGGAGTCTCGTTCACTTCTGAAAGGTGCGTCGATCCTGAGGGAGCCAGGAGTGGCCAACACAGGCGATAAAATTAAATATAAACAAAAGATGGCGCCCCAAATCCATTCATCTGAGAATGGAAGTCCCCACCTCTATTATGGGATGGCTTAAAGAGGAAATGAGAATCTCTAGAATTCACAGACAAGGCCCACAGTATCCAACAGAACCCACGGGTGCGGCCGGGGGCTCCGTAGCCGCGTTTCCTAGAAATCAGGAGGAAGGACAGAAACGAAGTAAGTTTGCAACCCAGGGAGAGAGCGGACAAAAGCCTGGCAGATGTGGAAGGAAGGGAGGGAGATGACAGCAAGCCGTGCGAGAACTGGAAACCGCAAGAGGAGAGTTGATTGCAGGACCCAGAGCTGGCGCCCTGGGAAGACCGACCAGGAGACAAAAGAGAAAAGCCCAGAACAAAGCTCAGGAACGGAGAGGGGCCGCTCCCCTGGTGGGAGAGATCTGGAAGTTATAAGGGCGCCATGAGCGACGTGAATAACCGTAGAGGCCATGCAAGCGGTTACGTACAGTAGCTGCTCAGCTTTCTGTTCCTCCCCGGCCCAGTTTTAATGGCCTGTCACCTCCCGGACTCCAGACGTGCTGAGCTGAAGCTCCATCCCCTCCTGAGAGCCTGAGGCACAGACCCTTCCAGCTGGAACCAGCGGCCCAAGACCATGGGGCGTGAGGCCCACCAGCAGGTGCAGCGGCCCCAGGAGAGAAGGGGCGCCCAGGGAGGGTCTCTCATCTGAATGAGGCCCAGAGGCGTGTCTCGGCCTTCGCAGGTGCCGAACTGTATCTAATTACCATGAAGTAAAAGCCTCTGGGCCAAGGAGGGACATCAGAGCCCCTCTGCCTGACGACAGCCCGTGCACCCTGCCCCGTGTGCGATGGGAGCTGCCTCCTCACCTGGCCGCTGGAGCAGGAGGGGAGGCAGGGTGGCCGTCCCCCGAGACAGGCCCTCAGCGGAGCCCATGGCTCGGGACAGAGCCGACAGCCAGGCCCAGCAGGTCACCCTGAGCACCTCCACTGCCTGGCGCATGGCGACTGGAGTGCCAGATCCCCCAAAACAGGCAGCAGCCTGGGTGGTCCTCCTGTGCCAGGCCCTTTCCAGGGGACCCAGCCTCCCGGCCCCGACTCAGCAGGTCAAGCTGGGGGCCGACGTTGCTCAGTGGGGGTGGGGGGGGGCCCTCGAGGTGGAGAGTCAGGGTCCCCTCCACGTCTTGGGGCAGCAGTGGGGGGGGTGGGGCACAGACGTCTCAGCATGTGCCCAGCACCTTCTGGGCTGAGGAACTTTCTGGAATGTGGTGTGGCCACAGGGACAAACTCTGCAGCTTACGGTCCTGGCGGGGCCCAGGTGGGATGAGGTGGCCTGGGTGTGCTGCCATGCCTGGACAGTCCCCGTCCAGACGTGTGACAGCCATGGGGGTGTAGTGTTCTGCACGGAGGAGTCCCCAGACAGAGGCAGGGGTCTCGGCACGGCTGGCTCGGCCAGGCATGATTTCCAGGGCCATCAGCTAGAGAGAGTGGGTGGGAAGACCAGGGGCACCTGAAGTTCTCAGCCCCCCCCCCGCCCCTCCCCCACACCCTAGACCCCTCAGGGCAGAAGTGGCTGCAGTGGCTCCAGCACCCGACTGAGTCTGACCACAGTTCCCTGCAGTGGGGCGGAGAGCCGTGCCTGGACCATCTGCCCCAGCCAACATCTGGTGGGAGAGGGAAGAGGAGAGAATGGCCCCCATGCTCCCGGACTCAGCCGTGCAGCGGTCCCTCAGACCCAGACGGCTAATGCCCCACCTCGTGTCCCTGAGCCCCTCCCCTCTCCGGAAGTTTCTCTTGGGTCAAGAAACAACAGGTCTCATGGGAGGTGTTGGGTGGAGCAGGTGCCCGCGGTGTCTGCGCTCTTTGCGTCCACCAGGCGACAGTTTACCTGGCAGACCTGGATAGGGGCCGCTTGGCCTGAGGGGCCAGGCTGGGCTCCCACCAGCTGCGAGTGTGACCAGGAGCAGCCTGGTGGCAGGTGAAGGCAGGGCTTGGTGGCTCTGGGGGCATGGGCACCAGGAGGTGCCAGTGCGGAGGCCCCGCGCCCGAGGCGCTGGCGAGTGTGGGGCAGAAAGGCCCTGGGTGGGCTGGGGTGGCAGTGACTATTCACAGCCAGCAAGGAGGGACGTGTGGGCCTCAGGACAGACTCTGAGGGTGAAGCCGGTGCCGTCTGCTGTTGGATGGGTGGGGGCAGGGGGCCCCGAGCCCAGGAGGGTGAGGGGCTGCAGGAGGAGCAGGTCTGGGGGGTCCTTAGTTTGTTAGAGGAGTGGCCTCTCTCCAGCCACAGTGCCCTCAGCCAGACCCAGACCTGGGGTCACCTGTGATGTCCCTGGGGTGAGCGTGTATTTGTCCTGTCCTGGGACGGCTGTGGGGCCACCAGTTCCTGGGGTGCCCCTGAGCCAAGGGGTCCCTGTGACTGGGCCTGGGGTCTCCCTGTGTCACCTCTGCCTCTAGCTCCAGCCCTGCCCCCACGCCTCAGGCCTAAGCGTCACCTCCTGTGTGTGTCTTGGGGGTTCTGGGAGACTTGGAGGCATGGCTGGACCGAGGCCCAGAGAGAAGCCCACAGTTAGGGCATCTGAGTCCTGGGGCTCCCCTGCCCAAGCCCTGGGTGGCGACGAGCCTGGCTGGCAGGCGCAGGGATCCCTCCCCCGCTCCCCCCACGGCTCCTGGCAGGGAGGCCACTCATGGTTCTGGGCACAGTGGGGGAGCGCCTTCTGGGCCCAGGCGCAGTGTCTCCTCAGGCCCCCTGCCCACACTGGGCCTCACAGGACACCCCCTGTGCACCCCCCCGCTGGCAGAGCCCCCCAGGAAGGGCTGCCCAGGCACAGCAGCCGGCGGTTAGCTCCACGCGGCCGCCGCGGGCAGACTTGCTGGCTCCAGGCTCCTCGTCTGAGGCCCCGTCTGTCCCGACACAGACACAGGGAGCCTGTTTCCCTGTGAGCAGGAACACGGACTCTCTGTTGGCACCTGGGCTGGCCCCCCAGGCGGGCGGGGGCTCCACACAGACCCGCACTTGTGCCCACCTCGGCCGGCCTCCTGGCCTGAACCCCCTCGTTCCAGCCGAGACCCTCCGTGGTGTGGCCTGTGCCCTGGACGGTCAGGGGTGGGGGTGGGGTGGGAGGAAGGGGGAGCCGCCTGGTGCCCCCACTTGCTGCCCCCTGGGTGGGAGCCCCTCCGACTCCTCAGGTCTGGCGACCAGGGCTGGGGCCGTGCTGCCCGCTGCGTGGCTGTTAGTCCAGGGGGCCCTCACCCCACGGGCGGGCGTTCTGCTCGCTCACAGCTGACGCCGGGCAGTAAAGACTCGGGATGCACCCAGTGCTGTGGCAGCGGGGCCCAGAAGGATCGCCAAGCAGAAAACACTCCTGCTTAGCTTGTGACGACCGGGCCTCCAATCGCGGCTGTGGGCATCCCCGCTGCTGCAGCACCAGGCCACCCACCCCCTCTGCAGGTCAGGGAGCAGGAGGCCCCACAGCACGAGACTGGGGGCTCTGGTCACAAAGGAGGGGCGGAGGCCCGGTGGGGCGGCCCGCCCCAGGGGGACAAAGGGCTTCTGTCCGTGCTTGGGATGCTGGTCCCTGGGGAGGAAAGCAGGGCCCAGCCTGGAGAGCTGTGCGCATGATCTCCACCTGGACCCCGGTGGCCCTCCCGCCCCCTGGGGTCTCTAATCAACTAGGAAACCCAGGGGCTCCCGAGATCCCCCCTCTCACCGGTTTGCCTTCTTGGACGTGCAGGCGCAGGCAGCGGCGCTGGGAACGAGACCTCACTCAGAGCAGCTGGCGTGGCCTCCCGCTTTATTTCTCGGGCACAGGTCACTCTATTCCAGTTCTGTGTACGGCCACTCCCGGGCCTTGAAGTAGCCCTTCAGGTCCTGGAGGCTGAGCGGGGGGAAGTAGGCGCCGAGCCTCCTGCGGATCCACCACTTGCCATTGGCGGCGTGCCCGCCCCCAGGCCGGCTGAACTTGTAGCGGTAGTGCTCACCCCGGACCCACCTGTGGCGGGAGGGTGCGTTAGCCTGCAGCCCGTGGCCACGGCGTCTCCGAGGGGCTGGGCTGAGCCCCCAGAGGGAGAGGCCGCCTGGGGAGCCTGAGGGGCCCAGGTGGAGCCCTGACACCCAGGCCCCTGACCAGGTGACGGTGCGGCAGGCGGGCTCTGGAGGAGACACTGCAGGGATTGCATGGTGACGGAGGAAGGGTGGGGCGCTCACCGGCAGGCTCCAGAGCCCCCTCGGACCCCCACCCCTCCTCCAGGATGCCTCCCTCCCCCCACTGTGTCCCCTCGGCAGGCAAGTGGAGCCGGTCAATGGTGTGGGGCCAGAGCAGACCCCTGCATTTGGGGAGAAGCCCTGACAGGTGGCTGGGGCCGAGGTGGCAAGTCTCACCTGGGCGGGGCCCTGCCTGCAAAAGGGTTGAAGGCCAGCAGCGACAGGGTCTGGGCGTCGTTGACCAGGAGCTTGCCCGCTAGGTGGAGGATCCACTCGTTGTGCTCGTAGGTCTGGGATGACAAGGACGGGTGCTCAGGCCATGGTGTGGGGTTGGCCTCCCGCAGGGTGGGCTGCCCTGGTGCCCACCCGTTTCTTGGGTTCAGGTCCCTCCAGAGGGGCTGCCTGCTTCCCCTTCTCGCCTGTTGTGTGTGCGGTGGGTGCACAAGAAAGATCGGAGGGGAGGCGGCCTCGGGGAGGAACCGGGCACAGTGTTGTCATGTGTCGTCACACGCTGTGCCCGGCCTTGGGTCCTGGTCCTGGGCTCAGAGGGCGTGTGGGGTGTGCTCCCCTGAGGGGCAGTGCGGGAGCCCAAGACAATGCTCCACAGTGGACGCCGGATGCTGGTCCTTCGCCTGATCCACATCAGCGAGCCCGGGTGGGCCGTAAGGCGGGCGGCAGCTGCACAGGCGCCAGCAGACTGCGTGCCACGTGGGCTTAATGTCATCTCTGTGGGGTCTGATCTCAACCCTGCCTGCCTTCCCCGCCAGCCACTCGAGGGCGTTTCCGGGGCCGCTGCAGCCTCAAGGACACTGGAGTGCCCGAAGCCCGCCGTCCACTGCCCGCCAAGAATACCCAGGATGCGGTGGGAGGGAAGGAGAGGGCCCACCTGGAAGGCCGCGAACCACATGAGCCAGTCGAGGCGGTGGTGGTAGGGGGAGATGAGGCACGGCCGCCTCCTCAGGTCGCCCGGCTTGCACTTGAATTCGTAGTCCTCCCACACGGCGTCCGGCGCGCTGGCGTTGGGGCTGGCCGTGCCCTGCAGGATGACCTCCGTGCGCTCCTTGGTGATGCTGTTGGGGAGGCTGAGTCAGGGCACTGCACCCTCCACCCCGGGCCCCCTCCCAAGCAGACTGTGGGGGAGGAGGAGCAGGTGGGAGCGGCCTGCCCCACACAGTGTACGCCTCCCCAACAGGGCGTAGAGCAGACCTCGCGACCGCGCCCCGGACCGAGATTGCCCATGTGGCTGGTCCAGCCTGTTCTCCCTCAGCAGCCTTGGGACCTGCATGGCCACCCGGCGGATGGGGTGAGGAGATGAGAAGCTCAGCGTGGTACCTTCCAAAGGCCCCGTACGTGTTGACGATTCTGAGGGGGTTGAAGGAGCTGTTCATGACTTGCTTGGGACTCAGCAGGTTGAGGACCACAGGGATGCTGAGCCAGGCGACCAGGATGCCCATCGCAAGGTTGACCGCCTGCCGCACCATGCAGCCTGGCCGGAGAGGGCAAGGCAGCGGGTGAGCCCCCAGGCCCGGCATCCGACCTCAGGGAGGAGCCTTGGCCGGCCCCCCAGACTCAAGGAAGCCAAGGGAGAGGCCGCTGGACCCCCGTCCGGGAGTCTGGGAAGGGACCCTGTCCACAGCCCCTCTCCCCACGCCAAGGCTGCTGTGGAAACCGAGGCACGACAACTGCCCTCGTAAGGTGGGCTGGGCCATCACTCACTAGGGATGTGCAGCACCCCCAGGGCCAGCAGTTCGGGTCCTGGGGACAGAGCAGTGTCCTGAGGTCACTGTGCCTCCATTCCCAAGGACGAGGACACGAGGTCCACATGGAGCAGACGGGAGTGACTCACGCTCAGAGCATGCGAGATGCCATCCTGTCTCCAATGGCTGACAGGGCCAGCAGGAGGGCTGGGTGTGTCAACACCGTGTTGACGGGACAAGAAGACCAGGCAGGCCACCCGAGGCCACATCCCACCTTCGGGGGTCTACCCACCGTATCTTGGCATGGGCTGGACCCCTTGACCTTCCTTCTTCTGCATCTTCAGGACTTGATCCTTGAGGCCACCTGGCCCAGAGGGAAACAGGAAGCCCAAGGTGGCGTCATCGAAGCAGGCGATGCTGGGCACGATGGTCAGCCAGTTCAGGAAGCTCAGGTTCCCGCTGATGATGAGGACCACCTGGAGGGATGGGCGGCACCTCAGCCTGGGCTGAGCCAAGACCAAGGACCACCGTCTGTGGCAGGTCCTGCCCAGACATCGTGGCTCAGGGTCCTCTGTGGGTAGCAGACCACCCGCTCCGGCCATCCATATCTCACTTGCTCTGCCAGGACCGAGCAACTTGGCAGTGACGCCCGGGTTCCACGCCCAGAGGTGTTCCAGTCCTTTCCCAGAGGCACACGTGGGATGCCTGTGCTGATGCACGTGGTCCAGGCCCCACGCCCCTCCCCAGGCCACAGACCCTGGCCTCTCTCAGACCAGCCCCAGGGATGTCCTCACTCTAGATGATCTCGGAGGCAGGTTCTTCCCGGAGCCTCGAGTGAAGACCCAGCCCGCTGACACGGTGATTCCGGCCTCAGTCCCCTCCTGGAGGCAGCAGCGAGCCTTATGGACAAGCCCCACGGACCCTGTGGTGAGGGCCTGTGCTGGGGAGGGCCCTGCCACTAGAGGTGAGGGCGTCTGGGGACCTGCGGCCTGGCTGGCACCACCCTCGCCAGCTCCACAGGCCCTGGATGTTGAGGACTGTGCCTGGCTCACGTGGGGCTGGATGGGGCTCCTGCGCTCTCCTGGATCAGGGTTGGGGGAAGCCGTGTGTCCTGTGCCTGTCTGTCTGCTGCCCTGTCCTCCACACCCGAGTGACCACACTCAAGGCCGTCCCTTGGGCCTGGGCACCCACAGGGACGGGTGTGATGGTTCCTGTGTTGTGTGCAGGCCCGCCTTCCCTTGGGCGTGGTGTCGATGGAGCCCATCTGCCTGAACTTTGACAGAGGCCACGAGGATGGGGCCACCCCAGGGCTGTTCGCCAGGCGGCTGTCCGCAAGGCCGGGCACTGCCCCTCCTCAGAGGCCTCGAATGGCCCCAGCTGGTTCTGGCGCAGGATCCGGGGTGAGCCTGGACGACACAGGGTCCAGGAAGACCAAACGTGCCTGCTGACAAACTGGTGTGACGGAAAAATCCCTCCAAAAATGGGGACCAGGGAGGCTGGGGCCTGCCCCGTGCCCCGGACCCAGTAGGCTCACCTCTCGGGACTTGGTGCTAACTGGTGATCCACAGGGTGTTTCCCGTGAGGGTTACCCTACAAGGGACTTGGCCTCCTGGCCAGCAGCTGAGTAGCAGGGTCCTGGGAAGAGCCGCTGCGCCTTCTAGACCATGAGGGGGAAGACTGGAGAGTGCGGGCGGCAGGGGGTCCAGTGTCAAGGCTGACGGGGGGTGCGGGCATGCGGGGCCACGCGGGCACGGCTCAGGTGTCTACAGGGACCCGGCTGCCTCAGCAAAGAGGAAACGACAGTGGGAGCTGCAGGTCAGCGGCTGGGCCCACAGGAAACGAAGGGGACGGGACAGCCTCCAGCCGCACCAGTCGCCTGAGAAGAGCGGCCAGAGGGCCACTTGGGGAGGGACTTCGAGAGAGAGGAGGCGACACGGAGACCAAGTCACCATGAAAATGGGAAAATCACCACGAAGACAAGAGGGAAAAGAAAACTTCACTAAGTTCAATGCGTCAGTGCACCTGCCCCATCACCACACGGCCACATCTCTGGAAACAAGGCCTTGGCGGGCAGTTGTCACTGGATGGGCAGAGCTGGCTGCCCGCGCAGGACCCGACAGCAGGGCTCCCGCGGCCCCGAGGGCGATGCTGGTCTGGCGCTGTCGTGCAGATGGCCACGAAGGGGATGCTGCAGCCTCACAGCCCGAGAGCCAGGGGGTCAGACGGCCAGAGCTGCATGCGGAGTCGGGGTGACAGACGCACGGATGGGGGCACCCCCCGGGCATATCCCCACGGATGGTGGCAGGGACGTGGCTCTCTGTGCGGCCAGCCCAGCCCGGGTCTTGGGGAGCAGACCCACCTCACTCAGCAAAATGCAGATGACACCCCAGCCCTTCATTTCTGAATTTTAATTAAATCCGGGCCTTGGTCCCCACAGTGGGGGAGGAACATGAGGAACAGATGCTGGGCTGTGGACGGCGCCTCAGTTCTGTGGATCACGACGGAGTTTTAGGATGTATGACAAGAGACATCGTGGATTCGTGACTCTCCCTAGGTTAATTTGGAAAACTAGTTTTCCTGGTTCTGAGCCCAAAAATAATTATTTCTTACTCTTCACTGTCTATGATGTTAACAGACCCCCTGTGCCAGAGACGGCCCAGCCCACCCCCGCAGGCAGCCTCTCCTGCCAGCTCTGCTCACCGTCAGTCAGGTCCCTGGTCCGAGATGGCGGGGCTGCCCTAGGCAGCCTGGGCTTACGCTGAAGGCCGCTGAGCCTGGGCCTTGGCTGCCGCTGGGACTGTGGCACCAGCAGGGGGGTGGCTCAGAGCCCTGGCAGCCCCCTCTTCCACATGAGGAGGGTGTCGGGCTGGGAGCTGAGCCCTTTGGGGTCCTGCACCTGGTGGCTCCAGCTCCAGCCTCCCTCACACTGCCCTGTGGTCGGCCTGGGCCAAGCTTGCCCAGGATGGGCTGGAGCGGTCCCTGTCACTGTCCCTCCTCCTGTGGGCTCTGACCTCAACCAACGAGAGCTTGGGTGCTCTGCCTGCCCCTCAGGCTTCCTCAGCTGCAGCAGCAAGTGACCGAGGGGAGACACCAAGGCGCTCGGCCCCCTCTCTGTGTCCCCTTCTCTGGGATCTTGGCTGCACAGCACAGCCCGGGGCCGAGGCGCCTGGGACTCGAGCCTTCTTCCCGAGCTTCCGGGCGGCACTGCTGCCCATTTGGTACTGTTACCCTGGTGGATGGTGGTACTGAACCCATGCCCGGTGACCCGGTCCTGCTCCCCAAGGAGGTTATGTCGGTCTGCCCTCAGCCCTCTGCCTGGGGACCTTCAGCTCTGGCTGCAGACTCAGGGGCAGGAGCTGCGTGGGGCTGGCCCAGGGAGGGTCATTTCTCTGGACAGATGCTGGAGCGCCAGCCCCCATCGAGCTGCCTCTGATGTGGGTCCGTGTCAGGCCAACCTGCACTTGGTGCCGTCCCCCTGGCTACTGGCTTGGCCCCACCCCCTGGAGCCGAGGGTGGGGTGCCGTCAGCCCTGTGCCCTGCAGGGCCAGATGGCCAGAAACCGCGCAGATGAAGGAACGTCCTGGACAAGGTGACCTGGCAGCCCTGACCCCCCAACACGGCAGGAAGACACTGAGTGGCTTTGAAGTAACATGGCGGGGAGGGTCTGTGGAGCGGGAGGGCTGAGGCCCCTGATAGCTGGTCCACACACCCATGATCCAGAATGTTCCAGCATGACAGGACTGTGGAGGCCTGCTAGTTTTATCTGGGTGAGAACTTGGGAACAGGCGTCAAAAGACCACCAACTGCCCATGTGGCCCTCTAGGACTTCTGAGCAACGCCTGGCCCCCCTGTGGGTCCTGCCTCAGGGGGCTCAGGTGGGGCCCTGGCATGCGCACATTTCCAAAGACCCCCAGGTCACTGCAACATGAGCCCGCTGGGGGCGTGACCCAGACAGCTAGCCCAACAGCACAGCATGGGGACGAAACACCGGTTCTGCTAATGCAACAGGGGCTCTGAGGACTCAGAAGCGCGGCCCTGGGGACATCAGAGGCGGGGCTCAGAGCCCTCGCAGGCGACCCCTCATCCCTTGTCCATCTGGATGGCTGTTTCTTAATACGGACAATGACACGTGGCGTCAAGTGCGTGGCCCCCGTGCGCCGACAGGTCTCATCTTCCTTGTTCCTTTTCAGCATCGCTGCAGCGTCTTCTCAGAGGGAAATGAACCCATCACTCTGTCCATCCATGTTTACACCGGCCGGGTGGAGGGAGGCCCCGAGACCAGGCAGGAAGATGAGCTATGAGGCAGGAATCTCGGGCCCAGGAGACACTGCGCAGATGTTCCGGGATGAGCCAACAGCGACCCGACCCCGCAAAGGAAGGGCATGGATTTCTGGAACTCCCCTGCTGGCTCTCAGCTCAAAAGCCTCACGGCGGATATACACGTGCTCATGGGCGCTGTTCTGGGGCCAGGAGCCCAGGGCAGTTACCCTGTGATCCCAGCTCTGGGTGGGCCACTCAGGGGCTGGCCCCCCTGTGAGTTGTCCCCAGGACTCTGGCCAATGTCACAGAGATTAGAAAGAGCAGGACACGTGGCAGGTGAGGAAGGAGAACCTGGTCTGGCATCTAGGATGAGCCTCTGCGCTGACCAGGAGCCACGGCTGACGAACGCCCACTCCCACGCCAGGACGGGACGTCTTGCCCGGCCCCACAGTGGGAGCCAATGACCGTCCCCGCCAGGGTCTCTCCCTGGCAATGAGAGTGGGGTCTGAGACTGCGGTGGTACGGCTCTCCTTCACTTCTCACACGCACCTCTCCAAGGAGACAAGGGACCCCGTGGCCTTGCAGAACCCTCCAGAACAGCTGTGTAAACCGAGTGTGGGAGGAGATGAGCACACTCACATCCTCTCCCGAAGGAACGAAGGGAAGCAAACAACCAGAGCCGCCCCTCGGGGTCATGGGCGCAGAGACAGGAGCGCAGCCCTGCAGGGCCCCACACAGACCCAGGCACTCATAACACAGTGCCACTCCCTGGGGATGGATGCTCCTGGCCTGTGCCGCAGACCCACAGAGAGGCGCATGCCTGCCATGAGACGGCGCCCGGCGGCCCCACACATCGCAGCTGGGCCAGCTGATCCCCCGGCCTCTCCGCTCTGACAGCTGAGGCCTGGCCCCTAAGAGGGCACCAGAGCAGGCCTCAGAGAAGAGCTGCAGCCCTGGGCTTCTCCTGCCTCATCCTAGGCACAGAGTGGGGCTGGAGAGGACAATGCCAGGGACACACCTGAACCAGGGCCTTTGGGAAACAGAAGGCAAGCGTGTGGGCTGGCCTTCTGGAGTAATGTCCAGAGCCGCAGGTTGGCGGCAAGGCCCTTCGAGGTCCAGCTCTGGCCCTCCTGTGCCCAGTGTTCCTGTGCCACCACTGCCCAGCACCATCTACCACTGTCCATCAAGTCAGTAGAACCCAGAACCTGGTTGAGACCCAGCCTTGCTGGGAGCCGTCCATGCCTGAGACCTGAGCCTCATGTCTGGGTGGTCCCCTGCAGTGGATGCACGGCGCCCCAGGCCAGGATTCTGACCTACTGCCAGGTGAGGTCCAGGTAGCTGGTCCTCGTCCTGATGCGCCTCGAGACTCGTGCCAAGTGCAATATGAAGAAACAAGGGTATTTCGAGGCTGCTGGTTCAATGGTCAATGCAAATATCTTCCCAAATCCTATTTCCAAGTAGCTGAACCCTTTCCACCCACATTAGTAGCTCAATCTCCCTTCAATTACCTTTTCAAGTGGTATGACCGTTGCTTTACACTGGAGCTTGTCAAAGCCGGCCTTTGGATCATTTGAGAGAAAGCAGTAGGCAGAAACTGGCCAGTGCAGCCATGGGACGCCTGGGCGGTCCCTGCCGGCCCAGTTGACTCTGTGGCCCCAAGGGGGTCCCGCTGGTCCATGGCTTGTAAAAGTAGCTGCAGCAGTGGCTAATTAATGTCCCACAGCTTCACGTGGTTCTCGGTCACTGTGATGACCATGAGGTCTGAGCAGACCTGCATTCCTGCCAAGGCTGTGTGCCAGGCTGGGTCCTCCAAGCCGCCTCAGAAACCGGACCCATGTTCTCCATCAGGAGGGGAAGGCAGGAGTCACGGGCTTGGCATCCTTGGGTGATAAAGGGAGGCCCAGCGTGAGGCGGCGCCCATGCTGGACACTCTCAAGGATGCTCAAGCCTCTGCCCGGAGCCTCCTCCCACTAGCTCAGAACCATGGTGCCACAGGGCCAAAGGGTGCATGGGGCAGGCACGGTGCAGGGCGTCCCCGGCCTCCTGGGGGTGTCCCTCATTGGAGGCTAAGGGAGCAAGGGTCACTGGCCAGACAGGGCTGTGGCCCCCAGCCAAACCCAGACCATTTATGGATAAACTGTGGTGCATCCAGACAATGGAATATCACTCAGCAATGAAAAGAAATGAGCTCTCAAGCCAGGAGAAGACACGAGGAACCTCCAGGTATACGACGAGGCGAGAGAGGCCAGTCTGGAGAGGCTCCATCCTGGATGATTCCTGCGGCGCAGCATTCTGGAAAAGGCAGGACTGTGGAGACGGTAAACAGGTGTGGCTGTCAGGGGCTCGGGAGGCGGGAGGCGGACACGCGCAGGGGTTTCGGGCAGTGACTTCTGTGTGTGACACCACAGGCTGGATGCCCGACGTCACAGCAGGAGGGGCCCCAACGAACGCCGGGCTTCTGTTACTGAGACGGCACCAGCGCTGGCTGTTAGCTGGAACCAACGAATAGCATGACGGTCACGACAGGAAACCGCAGGCGCAACAAGACCGTACTCTCCGCTCAGTTTTTCTGTGAACCTAAAACGGTTCTGAAAAGAAGGCCACTAAGTAGAAAACCAAACAAATTAGAGCTGAAACCCTGAAGCAGGGAGAGCAGGCGGGGCCTTCGAGCTCGCACAGCGCGCAGATGGGGGTGAACCGGACTCTTGGGTCTGAGCTGGCATGAAGTCACTTGAGAGAGATAGAGGTGTAACTTGCTAATTTGGGGAAAGAAGATAACAGAAAGAGAAAAAGCTCAAAAGAAAGCTGGATGGGACAAGAAGAAAACACCGGGATGAGAAGGCAAAGCCAACGGCAGTGGTGGAGAGACGGAGGCGAACGTGGGTGGAAGACGGGTCCTGCCCTGTGCCCTGACCGCGGCGCACGGAGACAGGACACAAACCCAGACTCTGCAAATAAAAGAACACTGCGCCTTCTGTTTGGCCAGTAAATTTGAAAACGGACAAAACCGACAAATTCCCAGGAAAAGGTTTGCTATTAAAACTGCCTCCACGTCTGACAGCTGGGAAGGGTGCTGACGAGTCACAAAGGCCCTGTGAGGCCCGGCGGCGCATGCAGAAGCAGTGTCCCCCCTCCTTCAGAGATGCCCTCGAGGAGCTCTGTGTAGTGACAGTAAAAGCCTGACACAGCGAGCCAGCACGGCCGTGTGGACAGAACACGACAGACTGGTCATGTCCACTGACGACCCACAGAACCAGAGGGAGCCAGTGGTTCCCAGTGACTGAAAACACACAGTGTGGCCGTGCGGAGTGTAACCCAGGGAGGTTAGCTGGCTCAGCCTTAGGAGTTAGTGCAACTCACCACATTAACAAAATAAAGGGAAAACCCGTGATCTTCTCACAACTCGTGGAGAGAAACCATTCGCTCCAGTCCAACAGCCATCCATGAATGAAAGTGCCCCGAACAAACGACACAAGACTTCCTGGTGAGCCAGAAATAGATCCTGAGCCTGGCAGCCACAAAGCCCAACCACGACCGATGCAGGCTCCCACCAGGCGGGGGGCGCTGCGAGCACCCCCTTAGCAACTGGGGGAGGCCCCACTCCCGCTGCGCCTGCCATCAGACCCCCAAACAAGGAAGGACGGAAGATGGAAAGACGGCTGGCGAAATGACGAGGATGCCGCCGTCACTCACGGGGGCATCTCCCAGGGCTTGCAGACAACGGTGAGGACAGATACACACAGAGAGGTTATCAGAGAACGATGACAACAAGCAGCCAGCAGCATTTCCACACTCAGGTGACAGACAGGGAGACGTTTCAGTGAAAAAAGTTCCATTTACAAAATCAGCAACAAAAATGAGGTTCCTAGGAACGAACGTGCCCAAGTGCGTGTGGAAACGTGATTACATGGACGTCACATGTCTCCCGAGGGATCAGAGGATCTCAAGTGGCTGCAGCAGCAGCTCCGCAGTCCTGGACAAGACACAATCCTGCAGAGATGACAGCTCCTCCTGTCAGACTCAACGTGACACTGTCCCCATCAGAGATACCAGCAAGCCACAAGCAGACACCACTCTTCACCACCAGCACAGCCACGAGGAAGACCAGCCGCACAATGCTCGTGAGGACGTGGGCACGTGGGGCTCCCCGCACCCTGGAGGGGGTGAAAGGACAATGGGGTGCCTGGAAAGCCACACACACCTGCCCTGTGACAGACATCCCTGCAGAAGACGGCCGTGGAGGACGGCAGGTTTACTCGTAACGGTGAAAACCTGGAAACCCCAAACGTCCAGCGAGAGGAGCAGAGACGCCACCGGCAGCATGTTCATGCCGTGGAACATGCTCAGTAAACAAAGGCGCGGCCAGCACACATGCCGCCACCACCCTTGGACCCCATGCCAAGATGCCGGCGAGGCAGCTCTGTGCATGGGCACGCTCTGTGCCCACGGACATGAGGGTCCAGAGCAGGCAGGATGAGCCAGCGTGCAGGGCACCGAGCGCGGGGCATGGCGCCTCTCATCTGCAGGGGGCGGGATGTGCGGGGCGCACGTTCGTCAGATCACTCAGGGTCTGTGCGTTTCACAGGGTGCACGTTACAACTCAATAGAAACAAGGAACACAACACGGATTGAAAGTCCCAACGTTTCTCCTGGGAACCGACAAGTGGATGCTCATGTTTAGAGTGGCTCAGGCTCACCTGGAACAGGATCTGTAAGACCCCGTGGAGGACGCACATCCGCCGCCCCAGGAAGACGAAGAAGGGCACCACGAGCTCCAGGAAGTGGTTGCCCAGCGTCTCGATGCGGTGGACCCACCACGGGGAGCGGTGCAGGAAGTAGGCCACAGGGTTGGGCACTGGCTGCGTCTGTGGGACAGAAGGAGGCCCATGAGGCGAGCCTGGGAACCTGCCCCACCGGGGACCCCGCTGCCCCAGCCCTGCCCACTCGGTGCCCATTGGCCGGCCCAGGAGGGGAGGGGGCTCTGGCGTCTGGACTGCCCTGGCCAGGGAGGCATGGGGAGACTGGCGCCACAGCCCTTCCTCCAGCAGCTCACCTGCTGCCAGGACATGAGTCCCCAGGAGAGGGGACGATGATGTCTCGGCCCTCTCCCCTTGCCTGCTGCACTGCACTTCCAATACTGACCCCTTTAGGAGCCCCCAGTGGCCCTGGTGACATGGGAGCTCAGATGCTGCGTCAGTGCCCGCAGAGCCTGGGTGAAGGGACAGGGCATGTGGATGGCAGTGGACTGAGGGAGCCCATGTCCCGGCCAAGGCTCCACGCGGTGGACTTCTGCTAGGAGGCGGGGGGGGGGGGGGGGGGGGGCCCGGCCCCCGGGTGGGGGCCCGGGGGAGGGGCGGGCTCGGGTGGGGGGGGGGGGGGGGTGCGGCATGCCCTGGGAGACCCATGTGTTGACTCAGCCGTGATGCTGGCTGCCCTAGGGCCCAACTGACAGGCTGCACCTCTGACAACAGGGCCCTGTCCTCCCCCAGCAGCCGCAGCCGAGGCCAGGAGCAGACCACGCAGAAGGCCACGCGGCCGACCACGCTCACAGGGGCCCACTGTGTGGGCTGGGGCAGGTTACCCGGTGCCGACAGCCAGGCGTGGGCGAGCAGCACGGGTCGCCCTGCACAGACCCGCCTTCCCACCTTTGGAGGGAGCTGCGGTTCCACGAAGCGGGTGCGGCCACTGTGTCCCCCCACCCCAGGCCTGGGAGCCTGGGGTCCGAAGGCAGACGCAGGGGAGCCGGGCCTGGGCCTCGCGCCTCTTCACACTGCCGAGCAGTCTGAACACAGGGCTCCTGAGAGCAGCCCTTCTCCCTCCTGGGGACTCATGTTCTCCGCGCAGGCACTCACACACGCAGGCACACGCACATGCACACCGGGCAGACAGAAAGGCTGCCATGTGGGGCGGTGACATCCACCGTCAGAGGGAGACAGATGGCTGACAGTGGCAGTGCCAGCGAGGGTCCAATTCTGAGACTTAACGATGTTCCTGATGACAATAAATGGGCTTTACTGTCACAGACAGTTTAGACCCCACAGAAGGAAGGGCCTCCTGCAGCTGCTGCTGGATCACGGTGCCCCCGGCCACGCGGGTCCCCCAGCTGTCCCTAGCCCCCCGGCACGGGCACGGCTGCAGCCTGACCCTGGATTTGCTGTGGACACAAGGAGGAGCCTGTCCTGCTGGCGGCCTGTCGTGTGGTGGGCACGGGGAGTGACCGCCGAACTCACAGGGGCACTGGTGACAGCGCGCTGGCCTGGGTGTCCTGAAGAATGCACAGCCCCCGCCTGAAACTCAGGGCAGCAAGAGGACATGATGACAACGGTGGCTCCCGCCCCAGCTCAGGGGTGGAGGTGGCTCCAGGGAGGACGGCCGCGGGGAAGGGCACTGCCCCCGGAAAGTGCTCTCCTGCTCACTTGTTTGGACCTGACTTCTGAGGTAGAGAAAAGTTAGGAACACATACAGAAAAGCCGGGCGCCTGACTCCCCGTGCTCCCCCCACCCCCCAGCCCCGATGGCGTGCTTTCTGGCCCTTGGAGAGCAGCCCTGTGTCCCGGATCCACTCTGAGTCTCCCAACTGGGAGGGCGTCTCACAGCACGGCAGTCGTGACCGGGGACTCAGAGCTGTGACACTGGCCTGCCCGTGGGGTCTGACTCGGCTCCCGCCTTTGCTCGCGCGTCCAGCCCCAGGCTGAGTTTCGGATGCCAATGCTCCAGAGCACAGCTCACCGCAGCCCTCTCCTCGAGGCAGACCTGGGGGCATGTCTGGCAGGAAGACGCCAGAGGGAACGTGTATCCTTTCTGGGCCCAGGGTGGGCCTGCCC
Organism: Equus quagga; assembly: GCF_021613505.1. Taxonomy (NCBI): domain Eukaryota; kingdom Metazoa; phylum Chordata; class Mammalia; order Perissodactyla; family Equidae; genus Equus; species Equus quagga. The sequence goes on from NC_060273.1 coordinate 817,222, forward strand.
GGATCTCCGGGTGCGGGTGTCAGCAGGTCCTCCCCACAGAGCTGTGTCTCCTCCGTGCAGGTCCAGGCTGGGAGGTGACCCACCACACCCAACGTGGCAGCTTCAGGGTCCTCGGATGGTTCCTGCCAGCCGACGGTTCCGTGGCATCCACACGGAGAGATGTGGGTCTGCTGTAAGGAAGAGCTGCCCCTGTGCCCCGCGCCCCTGCCTGTGCAGTGCGGACGTGGGGTTATCTTATTCAGGGGAGATGATGCTCCACTGTCACTTACTTTGACTTGCCTGTACACTCTCTGAGCGTTTCCCTGCTTTCTGGCACTAACAGTACCCCAGGGTCAGCTGTGCCCCTCCCTGCTCCTGTCCTCGGCGCAGCCGTTTCTCCCGGAAGCCCTGGGCCCTCTGCCTGGATGCTGCATGGGAAGCCAGCCTGGGCTGGGTTTCGCCATCTCTGGGCCCTCGATGGGCACAGCTTGAAATGTGTGAGCCCGTCTCACCCACCCCGTCTGTGCCCGTCCGGCTCGCAGGCAATCACGTTCACCTGTGTTCTGAGCAGATTTCCGCAGCTCTCGGGGGCACAGCTGGCCTCACCCTGCCTCTCCCCAGGGCTCCCAGCAACTAATGCCTGCGCCCCCTTGTGAATGCGGAAGGCAGACCGATGGGGGGGGTCTTCTCTGGGGAGTGCAGGGTCGTGTGGGTGACACAGTGGGCAGGTGGGCAGCAGGACTGTCAGGCGGGAGCTCAAAGGCCGCTTGTTCCCTCTGGGTCCTGGAGACACTCGGGTTGGGGGAGCCATGGGCATGCTGGGGCTTCTGGTGACAGGATCTGTGGGTGAGCGGCAGTATCATCATGGCACCTGGCCCCCCTGCTGGGGACCCGGCGAGAACCTGGGGCGCAGTAGGCAAGGCCTGCACTGGGCAGCCACGTGAGCTCCCCTGAGCCAGGGCGTCATCCAGCTCGGTTCTGGGCCGAGGTTGCCAGCCGGCCATGCATGGGGCGCAGCTGCTCCCACCGCCTTTGGGCCTTATTTGGTCTCTCCTGAGGTTTCTGCTATGCTGAGCCCCTCAGATCCTCATCCCCAGCACCAAGGTTTGGCTGACACTTGGGTGAGCTGGATGGTGGAGGCCCTCGCCCCGAGATGGCAGGCTCGCAGGCGGGGTGCCCTGGGCACCTGCTCACGGGTGAGTGAGCACAGCACATGCCCCCTGGACGTGGCCTCCCCGCACACTGTCACGTGGTGCTGACTGCCCGCAGGGTCCTCCAGACAGAATGGCCCCCGCCCCAGCCCCTTCGGAGTGGGCTGTCCAAGGCTGACCGACGAGCGCAGAGGACCTGGCACCAGCTGTGCAGACAAGCCTTTTCGGCTGGGCCCTTCCCGAAAAGCCACGTGGCGTGTGGGTGTGTGCTGGGACCTCCTGGCTCCGGCTCCCAGCGGTGACAGGATGCCGACGCGAGAATCACCGGGGAGGGAAGGAGCCCACGGCACGGGAGAGAACGGGCTCTACTCGATCCTCAGGAAGGGCCACTTCCTCAGGATCCCTGCACCGATGGATCACGGCTGGTCGTCCCGGGTGCCATCCCCTCTCCAGGAGGCGTGGGCCCCTGCGTCCCCGGGGCCTTCTCCAGGAGCCTGAGCAGAAGCTCCCGCATGTGCCACCCCGACGGCAGCCCCTGCTGCTTGTACGATGCGTGTAAAGCATGAAAGACGACAGCTGGCTGGTGCACCTGCCCACCCGCCTGCTCTTTCTTGAGGGAGAGACACTGGAACCGCCGGCCGTGTGCAGAGGGGAGCGTGGCCGGGTCAGGGCGGCAGCGGGCAGGCCGAGCGCCGTATGCGACGTTCTCCTCAGGGCAGAGTGTGGGTCCGAGCACAGCAGGCCAGGCTCCCCACAGCCGGGCAGGCCCTGCAAGAGGTGGGGTGGTGGCGGCACTCCTCGCTCTCCACCCACGTGCCCAGCGGGGCTCGCAGGGTCTGTTTCTTGATTAAACGCGTGTTTCTGTGGTTGGAGCAGATCTTTACAAACCGCATCCTGGGACAAGGGAGTGTTTCCCCAGTTTTGTGGGTAATGTTGTGTCCTGCAGTGTTGACTGAGCCAGACGCCTCTTCTCAGGAGGACCTGGCCCCGGGGACGGCAGACCTGCGGGTGGCTCCCTGGCCGGCACCGACACCTTTGGCAGTGGGAGCCTGGGTGGAGCAGTGGCAGCAGCCACTCTGTGGGGACCTGGGCACTGGCTACGTGGGGGATATCGGGTTCTTAAACGGGAAGAACGTAAGCCGGGGCGGCTCCTGCCATTGCGGGACTTCACATTCCGGGGCTCTTCAGCTCACGCGGGTGGGGTGTGGTGAAGAGGAGGGACGTGCACGACGGAGGCATCGGACCCTGGCATGGGGGGGACCACGCGGTGCGGTCAGCGAGGAGCTGGAAGACTGGGCACAGCGGCTCCTGAGTCTGCGGCGTGAGCCCCGAGTGGGCCATGCCCTCGGCCCACGTGGGCTTCACTGGGGCTCACAGAACGAATACGGTGACTGCGACGCTGGCGGTCCCCTACGATGGGGGAGTTCCTTGGAAGGAGGGCTGTTTTCCGAGGGCCTGCACCGCCGCTGAGGGGCTCCGGCCCCCAGGGGACACCACGGTCAGGCTTCTGGGATTTACGACCTGCGGGGTTCGGTGTGTCTGGGCGGGGCCTGCTCTGTGCGCTGACCCTCAAAGGCACCGAGGTGTGGGCCACGCTGCTGGCCAGGGTCGTGAGGCCTCACTTCTCGTGCAAGCCCAGGACAGAGTTTTATTTTTGTTTGCGCTGAAGCTGGAGGAAGACACCGGGTTGTAAAGTCTGGCTGAAAACTGCGGGAGTGGCACCTGGAGCATGCACCTGTGGAGCTCGGGGTGTGGGTGTCCAGCATGGCCGCAAGGCGAGCGTCCAGAGCACAGCCCAGCCTGGGCGCCAAGGCTGGCCGACCCGGCCCCATGGCCTCTACAGCTGGTCCCCCTAAACACAGACAATTCGAAATAAGAAGAGCGTGAAGCGTGATGATGGCCGTCCAGGGACTTGGCAGGTAAAGAGCTCGGGGGAGCGACGTGACTTCCTGTCTGGAACCAGCCCCGCCTTCAACACCTGTCCCCATGTTCCCCCGTGAGAGGTCCCAGAACAGGAACAGTTTTTCAGCCAGTTTCCCACTTTAGGGACTGTGAATTCCGTGTTTGGGGTTCTAATGAGAAAGGGAGCACACATTCTTGTCTCAAGAACAAGTCTCTTAAAACTCTCAAGCTCCACGTATTCTGTTTTAACAGAAAACTGTGGGTCGTACCCGTTCCCTGCCAACCGGGGCCTCGGCCCATGGAGCCAGGAGGCAAGGTGCCATGGGGAGGCGGCAGTGCTGGGCGCCTGGCACACACCCCAAAGTCCGAGTTCTCGCTCTGGTTTTGGGGGTTTTCAGGGTGTGTGATGAGCGTCCTGGGGATGTGGGGTGTCTGCACTGGCAGCTCCTTGACAGGAGGGTTATGCCTCTCAAGCGAGGGCTCTGGATAAAAAGGTGAGACCTACTATGTGTTCTCAGGTACAGCTGGCAGTGGCCCCCATGCACACTGGGATGGCAGGGCCTTCGGTGTCGGGGGCCAAAGGCTCCTCCCCCACAATGCCAAGGGGACACACTGTGGGGTCACCTCGTGGCGCTCCTCTCCTGAGCACGACCTACCCTAAGGCTGCTCATTTCCCTCCAGGGCAAGTGGGGACAGAGAGAACAGGAAAATGAGCCGGAACGGTGCCGATGCCCACATGGCCGGGGCCACTGATGCGCCGTGTGCAGGAGGGCGGACAGTGTGCCATCAGGTCCTCTGTGGTGTGGCTCCCAGAGCCACCATGCACCGCCACCCAGCAGGGCACACACCCACTTGACCAGAGGGGAGGGGAGGGGGTCCAGTGAGGTGACAGCAAAGCAGCAGCCCCAAAGGACGGAACAAGCCGTTAACCTAGAACCTGCCGAAAATCTCTCTAAAACGATGGGGAAATGGAGACGCCTCCAGAAAAGCTGACAGGATTCATCCCCAGAAAACTGGCATGTGAAAAATGGTAAGAAACGTGGTCATGGGGGATCAGGGCTGCAGGCAGGGGAGAGGCGGGAGAGGCACGCGGCGGGATAGACACACGGGCCCTTTCCAATCCAGTGAGATGCCTGTGGAGGTCAATGGTGTGTAAACACAGTAACAATGATGTGGTGTGAGGCTGATGTAAGCGGGCGGTGACACGCCAGCAAGGGCCGGGGCGGTCCAGTCCTGCCACCTGCTACAAAACCTACAGTGATCCCTTAAGAGTGAGCTCGATGGACAGAGACCTACCCTGCAGACCCCAAACAACCTCAAAAATAAAACCACAGAGTTGCAGCTAACAAGCCAAGACAGGAAACTAAAAGAGTCATAAAAATATTCAACTAACCCAAAAGCAGCAGAAAAAGATGAAAAAAGGAACAAAGAGCAGATGGGAGGAATGAAGACAAATGGCAAGATGACGGACTACAACCACCTCCAAGTCACATCCAATGCAAATGACCCAAATACACAATTAACAGTAGGATCTGTCGGGTTGGATAAAAATCAAGACCCGGCTGCACGCTGCCTGTAAGAGACACTTCAAATGTGAAGACACACGTAGGGGAGAGTGAATGCGGGGAGAAACACATGCTCTGCAAACGCTAGTCGAAAGAGTGCTGGAGTGACCACATTAACACCAGACAGAGCAGACGTGGAGCAAACAGCCTCATCAGGAAGAAAAGGACACTTGGCAATGCCAACGGGGTCCGTTCCTCAGGAGGTCATCACACTCAAACACTTACACACCTAATAACAGAGCTTCAAAATACCCAAAGCAAAAATGGATACGCAAGTAGATATAGACAAATCCACAATTCTAGTCAGAGATTTCCACCCCCCTCAATGCCTGATAGGACAAACAGACAGAAAATAAGTAAGGACGCAGAAGACGTGAAAACACCATCGACCAACTTGACAACGAACATTTGTGGGACACAGAACACACATTCCTTTTTAGGCTTAAACAGAACATTCATGAAGATACACCATATTCTGGGCCACAAAACAAGTTTGAATAAATTTTAAAAGATTCAAGCCACATAAAGTCTATTCTCTGACAGTAAAGGAATTAAATTAGAAATCAGTAACAGAAAGATAGCTGGAAAATTCCCATACGTTTGGGAAGTCAGTCACACGCTCTAACTAGCTTTCGTGGAGTTTACCTTCCAGTGTATGTTATGTCACTAGTTCTCACGACAACCCTGGGTTGTTATCCATTTAAAGTTGGGAAAACAGACCGTGAACAGTCAGGTAACTGGCTCAGGGTCACACAAGCCAGGAACGGGTGCCTGAGAGCAGCAGCGCAGGTCTGTGTAAAGAGCAGGGAGTCACACGGACCCAGGGTCAAGTTCAGGGGCTACCATCTGGAGCTCTGTGCCAGACAGCACTGACCATCGCGGACCCTCAGGCCGCAGCCCCACCCTCCAGGGGCCTGGCTTTGGTTTGGTGGGGCTCCCCATCTGGCTGATCCCAGGGCGCGTGCCCCACCAAAATCACCCTGCGGTTGGTCACCCAGCCAGGCCGTGTCCCCTGTGGGCCCTGACATTCCCCAGGCCCAGCATGGACCTGCCCTCCAGTCACAGCGCACACGAAACATTTCCTTTACAAATCAATAAAACTGCCCATGGAGCAAGCAGATGAGCCACGGCTGCAGCCTCCTGGAGGCAGCCGTCACAGCTTCTGTCGCACCAACCTTGACTCAAATTGCTTCCAGATTAGTGGGCCCCGTCTCTGAGGGCATTCACTGACCCCCATCCAATTACAGTGCAGAACAGCTGGTAGCCCATGTCCCCAGGTTGCAATTAACAGTGGGACCCACTGGCCCGAGACACAGCAGAAGCCTCCCGTGCAGGGGCCGGCCTGGAACTTGAGAAGAAGAAGGTTAGGCCGTGCCTGTGTGTGGGTCAGCGGGGCACTAGCTGTGCCCACAGCGCAGGGCCGTGAAACACGTGGTCGCAGGCAGGTGGGCCGGGCCAGCTGGCGCTCACATGCGGACTGCTGCAGCTCGCCCAGAGGGTCAGGACACAACGCCCAGTCCCGGGGGGAGCCTGGGAGTCGGGGGTTGGCCGGGAGGGGCTGGAGGCCCCATTGGCTCTGCCATCCTGGGCAGCAGGGCCTGTCCCTGGGCCTCCACCCACCTTGGTCACCCCCACAAGCACCGTGGCATGGCTGCTGAGGTCACTGGCACCTGGGAAGGAGGACCTGGCCAGAGCCCTGGGGTCAGCGTCTGAGAATGCCCACTGGCAGGCAGGGCCAGCTGCAGCTGGGGAGCGACGACCTGCAGTGCTTGGTGCATGAGGTGGATGCTTCCAGAACCTGCAGAGGTGGCCTTGAGCCACGTGCCTAAAACTGCCTCTGCCTGTGGGGCGCCATGGAGCCTACCAACCTTGCAGACTTGGGCACTCCTGGTTCGGGGGTCAGTCAAACCCCAGGGCACACCGCCTGCCCCAGGACAGCCCCTGTGCGTCTGTCTCAAGTAACTGGGGTGGCCTGAGCAGCTCTCCACCTCAGCCCTGCCGCTTGGCTGCTCCCAGCAGGGACGGCCCCTGGTCCTGACCGGCAGGCAGGATGGGGTTCTGGAAGTCAGGACAGGAGCCGTGTCTCCTGCGGGGACAGCTCTGCTTCTCCGCCGTGTAAGCATGTCCCTACAGACAAACCCAAGCTGGGCCAGGCCTCCAGGAGCCTCCCCTGTGGTTCCCGGTGGGGCTCCTGCTGGCTGCACACGGAGCAGGGGACCTGCCCACCCGCCAGCCCCGGGCCCCCCCAGGCCTCAGAAGGCTGGGGAAAGAGGGGCTGTTTCATACCGTGGAACCGGAAGGCAGTGTTAAATTTCCCCAAATCTCCAGCAACAATTAAATTCAACCCCTAAAAAGCAGGTATATAAATGCAATATTTGTGGTTGATTCACTTGGGATCCAGCTGAGGGTGTTTCCTTTTGGACCAAAACCACCTAGGGGGCTCCCTCCTGGTGACAACTGGCTTCTTAAAACCGAAGTGGAGGGGCTGGCCATGTGGCCTGGTGGTTAAGTTTGGCATACTCCACTTCGGTGGCCAAGGTTCAGATGCCAGGTACGGACCTACACTGCTTGTCAGTGGCCATGCTGTGGTGGCGTCCCACATACAAAATAGAGGAATATTGGCACATATGTTAGCTCAGGGCAAATCTTCCTCAGCAAAAAAAGAAAAAAGAGAAAGAAAAAGAAACGTCAAAGTGGAGACAGATGACAAGCCCGGAACATTCCAAGGCAAAGCGGCTCACCAGCTAGTGCTGACATCCCTGCTGCTAAAGGAAGGCATTCTGAAACCAGCAATTTCATATATGCAACTCACATGTTAGGAAGAACGAGACGGTATCGCCCCGACATGTAGGGATGACAGACGGGGCAGACGTGGAAACTGGGGGTGTGAGCTTGTCGTCGCTCTGGTCACTCCCAGTCACCATGTGCTGTCCTGTGCGGGCGCCAGGCGCACTCCTGCGGATGTGGCTGAGGACGTGTTGCTGGCTTCGTCCCATCTCTCCCAGGCCAGCCCGGCTTGCACCTGTGACATGAGGTCAGAAAGGCTGAGCAAGAGCTGCCTGGAGGGCACACAGGATGCACATGTCCTTGCCGTGACCCCAGGTCTGTGCGGGATGACCTGGGGTGTGGCTGCAGGTTTGTTACATATCTGTCTACTCTGGAATTTTCCACAGTGAGAAATAAAATTGCAACAGCAGGAAACCAGGTTTCAGCAGAAACATGCAGTCAAATCTTGGGCTACAGCTCATTCCTGCCTGCAAAGCACTGTGCCCTGAGCCTGAGCAGGGCTGGACACTGTGCCTGAGCCTGAGCAGGGCTGGACACTGTGCCTGAGCAGGGCCGGACGCTGAGCCCAAGCAGGGCTGGACAAGGCCACCAGGACAGCCCAGCACATGACATGCCCCTCAGGCTCGGGGTCTCCATGCGTCCTGTGCCTTGTGGCTCTGTAAGAGCCCACTGTCCCCTGGTGCTGGGACGCACACCCACAAGCAGTAAAGGGCACGTGTGTGGGTGGGGATGGGTGTGCGAGCTGGGAGGGGTGGAGGTGCCACCCGTTCACCAGCCTCCTGCACTTCCCACAGTGGCAGAAGAGCAAGTCCAGACGTTGTGCTCTCAGGGCAGCTGCGAGAAAACAGCTGACCAGGGACAGCCCGGAGGAGCAGGCCCCGGTGCACCAACCCACTGGCGACGTGTTCACACCGCCTTGTCCAGGTGTCACCACTCAGCGGAAGACGCGCGATGATTGGGTGGCCCTAGGCCGTGAAGGGCGCGGACTCTGGGACCTCTCTGACCATGGCCGCTAACTTTTAGGGAAGAGAATCCACGGAGGAAAAGCTGGAACGAATGGCAATCGCGTGTCCCGCGGCTCCTCATTCTGGCTTTTTGTCAACAATCGGTTCACACTCTGGTTCAAAGGGCAAGCTTAGTGCTTTGCCGATGAGGAAGCTCAAAACAAGAAATGATTTGCCCAGGTTTGTCTGTTGAACGGGGGCTGGGGAACCTGCCCTGGAAGCCAGGTCTCCTGCCGTGAACGTCCTCCCGCTGTCACAGGTGCCCCTTTGACGAGCTGCAGCAGCACGAGGTCTGCAGGCGTCCTGGGAGAGCCCTCTGCGTGCACTGTCGCGTGGTGGCCCTCAGGGGTCCATGTCCTGCCAGCGGTGCACAACGCTGCCTGCCGAACTCTCAGAAGGGCAGTTGGCTGGAGGGGGTGAATGGGGGGGCCTCGGGGTTCGTTGATTCCCCTCATCTGTGATCTGCTGGATCCCTGAAGATGTCTGCCCAAACCTGCCGGCTCCAGATCTGTGCAATCTCCGACTTGCAATCCACTTGCCTGGAGTTTCCCCGAGCACCGGTCGTCCATGGAAACACAGACAAGTGGGCAGACCGTGGCCATCGCCACCGCGGGGAGCTGAGCTGCGAGTGCTGCAGAGGCTCTGCGCATGCGTGCGCCCTCGAACCATTGCTCTGGACTAAAGGGAAATGGGTCCAATTTGAGGGGTGACATGTGACCTCTCCCAGCCTCCTCGTAGGGAGGCACCTCGCAGGCCAGGTGACTGGAATCTGGCCTCCCCCTGACAGCACTGGGCATCCAGATGCGCAGGGCACAGCACTTCCACCGTAGCCAGCAGTCCCCGGAGGGTGGGAGCAGGGACACCGTGCCTGGACAGAAGACCTCGTGGTCACATCTGCGTGGGGGCACCCGTCAGCAAATGCCACGGGTGACACGAGGTCTGTGGCACAGCCAGTGAGGACGGCAGAGAGCGCTGAAGGGAGGCCGCTGCGCCCCGCCCCTCCTCCCGCTGACTGGCTCTGAGATCGGAGCACTGAGCTGACTGCGTCCCCTCCCGCAGGCCCCAGGCTGAGGGGCTCGTGAAGACGGCCCCTCTCAGGCTGTCTGCCTGGCTCGTGGAAGGACGAGCAGCGTCCAGGGACGGGCAGCACAGACTGCCTGCCGAGGGGCACACAGCACCCGCCGTGAGCTGAGCAGGATGGCTGCAGCCAGGGGCCGTCTCCCACCCTGATGCATCTGAAGATGCGTCCTGGACGGGAGGTGAGAGGCCTCTGGACCCCAGAGCACGAGGAAGGACCTTCTCCAGGAGACGCCGGTGGAAGCTGCCCTCATAGTCAGGCTGCGGCCCGGTCAGAGGAGAAGAGCGACGAGGACTGTGCTGCTCCCTGACCCCCGGGGTGAGCGCTGTATGGGGACCACCTTGCGTGCCCCTGCGACCTGAGAGGCAGGAGGCACGCATGGTGGCGAGGGCATGTGCACGCAGCGGCCCGCGGCGCCTGCTCCCGGCCCCCCACTCCCATGTCAGGCTCTGATGGATCCTGGAGGCGCCCTGGACGTCAGCAGTTCCCATCTCAGGCAAGAAACTCTCGCTTACAACTGCATCAAGGCAACACAAAGGCCTCCTTTATGTGCTGTGAGGCTGTGGGACTTTGCCAATAATAGGAGTGGAAAGTGATTTATGTCCCTGGGTTAGAGGGCAGCTCTGCCTCTAGGGCTCTGGGGCAAAACCACTGCATAAACCTGTATTAACTCCTCTGTGCACCCCTGGGGGGGACAGGAAAGGAAGGGGTCACCTGAGGATGGCGCCACCTCGGGCACAGACCCAGCCCCGGAGGACCACCAACAGCCGTGGGCAGCGGCCCAGTGAGGCCAAGAGACGTTCGATTGCTCAGCGACCGAGTGCATCGCTGAGTGACAGGTCCAATACAGAAGAATTTTAAGTATAAACTTGTGTAATCAAGGTATCCAAAGTTGAGAAATGCAGATTCTGATGGATCTGTACAGAACACGAGGCCCACACGGGAACGCGGGCCTGCCGCTGAGAGCCCCTCTCGCTGTTCCAGCTGGCACGCTAGCTAACTGGCTGAGATGTGAGACTACAAGTGGGCAGGATGCAGCTCTCTCTCCTCCTTCCACTCCGTCTGATGGCTGAGGCACTCCAGCGGCATCTCCTGCGTTCGGCTTCCTGTGTGGCTGGGATCAGAAACAGCCATTCGGGCAGAACCGCTGCCGTGTGGACCAAGGCTGTCAGAGCATTGCTGAGGTGGCGGCTCTGACCTTGACGCACTTGGCGGTGACTGGCTCTGTGTGGCTGCGGTCCGGCCATCCCGAGATCTGCAGTGACCACACCTTGGCCTTTTCTCTTGGCGGGACCAACGGTCTGCACTCAATGACCTCTGCCCCGGGGCTTCTTCTGGTTTGACTGACTGAATTCACCAGCACTTGCCTTTAGTCACGAGGACAGGAAGACAAGCAGTGAGGCCTCTGCTGCCCCGCGGACGGGGGAGGAGCCCTCAGGGGTGTGTGCTCCGGGAGCCGCAGGGCGGTCACGATGCCTCCGCCTGCTCAGCTCGTGCTTCGTGCTGCTGGAAGACCTTGTGTGCAAGCGAAACCAGGCCCTGCTGAGCACTCCGGGTCCAAGCACGAGGACAGGGACGGGGCCCCTACACACGGCACGTCCCGCAGCCTGCGCCCTGTCCAGCTGGAGGACATGAAAAGATCGGGGGCCTCAGGTCTCTCCACACAGTCATGCCATGAGCTGGACGGGCCACAGCACAGGAGGCGGGAGGATGGAGGCGGGAGGCCTCTTCTGCTCGGCCCTCTGCGCACTGGCAGGGCCTGGGGTGGGCAGAGCTCTGTGTCAGCTTCCTCGTCGGCTTGAGCAGGATGGCCACTTGTGCTCTCAGGGTCGGGAGTTTGCTGGGCCGAACTCGCAGGGACCCTGAGTGCCCAGAGAGTGCCAGAGTGCAGTTCCTACGATCCCCTCACGGGGTTAGCAGCCAAGTTCGAGGTGAAACAGAAGCAAGGCCAGAGGGGGAAGGAGGGGCCCAGGAGCCCCTCCCTGCAGCTCCCCTGTAGGCCCTGGCCACTCCAATGCCCCACTGGCTCTGCCACCTTCTCCAGCACGTCCCTCTCGTGAGGTCTCCGCCAGTCGTGCTGTGACAGCAAACGAGGGGCCCTCTCTCTTTCACAGGCCCTGCTGTCATGTTATCTGGAGCCCCTGCTGCCACTGGCCATGGATTGGAGGAGTCCAGGTCACTGAGGACAGGCTCCATGGCCCATGGTCCCTGCCCCCACGGCACAGACAGCACGAGGGGTCCCAGCCCTACTCCCCACGTCCCCAGGTGCCCTCACTCCACCCCAGCTCAGAGAGCGGGCAGTGAAACGAGGTTCCACCGAGGAAAGGCTCCTGCTGCTGGGAAGTCGGTGGTCCCCATGGGGATGGAGAAGCCTGCCCTGGTGAGGACACACCCAGCCCTCTGGGCTCACCCTGCCCCTCTCCACTGGCCAAGACTCCTTCCATCGACCTGAAACAGTCAGGGGCCTCCACGCTGGCCGAGAGCTGCATGCAGGTCACGGGCGTTGGTGCCGTGAGGACGCTGACATGCACCCTTTCACCTGCTCGGACTCCCTTCAGGGCACACGCTCTTCACCCATCGGGATAGTGTCAACCAGGTGGCTGGGGGTCTGGGGGGGGGCCAGGACAGAGCAGAGGGTCCCCCACCCAGCCCTGGTGTGAGAGTGTCAGTGAGCTGCCTCTGACAAGAGCAGATAAAAATCACCTTCCTGTGATCAAGCCATAAGCAATGAGCAGGGAACATGGGAGCACCCTGTCTGACAGGTGGCGCTCCAGGCGCGTCAAAGGCGCTGCCAGCAAGAGCAACGTGGGCCCAAGTGAGCAACGCAGGCGCTGACAGGCACGACTGTGTATGCAGAGTGAGCATTGTCACCAGGAAGATGACTGCTGTCCTGACGCAGGCTCCCTCGGGTCAGCGTGCAGCCCCACCGTGAACACGTGAGCAGGCAATGGAGCAGGAGCAGCTGGGGGGCTCACACCGGGCCTGGGCCTGCGGGGGGGGGGGGTGGACGATCGTGCCCAAAGCCCTGGGCCTGGCCGGGCAGGGGCCATGGGGGGCTGAGCACAGCAGGACTAGCGCTTGCTTCCCGGCGGAGCCGCAACGCATCCGCACCCATGTCCTGTCCCCATGGCCCCTGTCCCCACGGCTGGGGGGCGGGACATGGGGCAGAGCAGAGCCCTGGGGCATGAAGGGCCAGCTCAGACTCTAGGAGGGAGGGTACCGGGCCTGGCATCTGGGCAGGACTGGGGACAGCAGTGGAGGGACGCAGCACCCGTAACGAGAATGAACCACTGGACTCACGACCATGGTGGCCTGATGCCCGATCCTCCAGCCCCAGCAAGCAGGACCCTCTGCGGGCCACCTTGTGACCAAGCCCCCGAGAAAGGAAGCGGGGCGGGGGCGCGGTCTCAAGTGAGCTGAGCTGCAGCCTCCAGGAGGCTGCATCTGCAGTGCAGGTGGCTGGTCTCCCGGATGGGGCGGGGCTGGGCACAGGCGAGCTCAGCTCACGTCTGCATTGCTGCATCACCACACAGCTGTCGCGCTACTCACCTCGTAGTGGAAGTCCATGCAGGTGAGGTCCCGCCAGCACTGGTCCCCCCGGATCTTGATCAGGCCCTGCCAAGGCGAGACAGAGAGGAAGGGACGTGAACCACTGTCCAAGAATGGCATGGGTCCCTCAGGACAGGTACCCTGGCCACCAGGTGGAGGACCCACGCCAAAGGGGCTTTAGGGGACTGACAGATTTCATCTCCCACCTGAAGTGAGGTGAGAGGTAAAAGGTAAGCAAAGCTTCATGAAACATATGCAGGATTCTTGTTGACTAAAAGTTAGCAAACGCACGCTGCAGCCAGCAGGAAACACTGGCTTTCTTTATGAAGTCAGTCCCTTCTGTGCTGTCTTTACAACCGAGGTTCCAGGCTCTGAGCATCGTCCCAGTGATGCAACTGGGAAGCTTTGAAAATAGACCAGTTTGTGAAGCTACACGCCCACTCTTATTGACACTTCCAGACGCCGGGGAGACCTGACTGAGAGGTCGTCTCAGCTGCTGCGATGACAAACACTCGAGCAGCTCAGGCGGGCTGGACGACAACGCCCACCCACCTGCTGGGAGTGGCCACTGCCATTCTGCAGCACATAAGCCCCTGGTGCTCGGGCCTGAGAGTGTCCTGGGAACTGCTTTGTGGCCAGGTCCACCAGGGAAGCGGCTGTGGAGAGTGGGGCTCTGCTGAGCAGCCTGCAGGCGAGCTTCTCGGCACTAGCCAGGCGCCCTGTCACTGTCAGCTCCCCGCAGCCCTGCTGCCGTTTCCAGGACACCGTGCAGTAGCCACAGCATGGCCCGGCGGCAGACGCAGGGAGGACGGCCAGCTCGGTGCCGGTCAGACACAGCCCCACCCCCCTTCTCTTGGGAACTCGCAGCTCCATACAATTCCTTCATAGGTCAGAAACAAACTGTCCCCCCTGCCGGGACTAAAAATGTTGGCTTGAGATACAGAAATTCCGTGCCAATTTCTGTCTCTTATGTAAGAGCTGGATTAGAAGGTGAGAAACTGCACCGACAAAGAAAACAACCATGGAATATGGCTCAGCTTTCTCTTGTGATGGTGGTTTCTGCAGCTACAACTGTTCTGGGCTGAGTTCCATCAGTTTTATCCACCCATCCACCTATCCATTAATCTACTATCCATCCATCCATCCACCCATCCATGCATCCATCCATCTATCTGCCCATCCACCTATCCATTAATGTACTATCCATCCATCCATCCATCCATCC